>NC_143579.1:216903682-217114718 GCF_048544385.1 Mastigoproctus giganteus | reverse complement strand
TGATGGTAAACAGAATAATAGTAAGCTTAGGGATAACTCAAGGATTATGAACTCCTCAAACACCAGTGTGTTAGAATGTTTAGCTGGAGGTGGAGATATAGATAATATATCTGAGAAGAAAGAAAAAAGGAATTTGAATTCTTCTTTTCCTATTAAATCCCTCAAAAATGTAATAGAAAATAATGCTGATGAGCTTCTTAAAGGTAAGAAATGTTACCAGAAGTTATCATTAATATTTACCTTTTGGCATTGTTTAGTGCAATTGCATCATTATACTATGTAGTTGACTTTTTTAAGTCAGATCAAAGTTTGTATGTTGGGCTTCATTATTATAACATCTCGTTGTGAAATCCTTCCTCTTATACTTCGAATAAGTAACACTTTCCCATTAGAGAAGATACTTATTCTCAGTTGAGTACTGCTACCCTATTCAATATTTCAAAGCTGTTTGGCCTTTCATCGGTGAGCAGGGTGCCCAGAGGTATAAGAGCCGATTTTGTAGTTCTGACTTACATAATATGAGAGAAAAGGGTGTATTTCTTAGCTAATAAAAATTTTAGGGTAAAAAGCCTCAAACTATGTAAAACCACTACCCAAATGCCTCTGTTTCATAGTGAAACGGTGTAATTTGGGTAATGGTGGTACTACTCTACTGAGAAGTAACAGTAGACATTTTCTAATGTCGAAAGTGTTACTTATCTGAAGTATAAGCAAAGGCAACTCGGGAAGGATTTCACAATATGCGATGTTATAATAATAATGCCTGATTACAAACTTTGGTTTGTCTTAAAATTCAACTATGTGGTAATGATTGAATTGCACTAAACAATGTCATAGTTTGAGGCTTTTTGCCCTAAAATTTTCTTTTTTTGCAGGACTAAGGTTCATTTTCTATAAAATTAGCATTTTTGCAAAAACGTTTGCAATGCTAAAAATGCAGTATCTTTACCATGGCACTGATCTCATTTTGTTAGCCTGTTTTTGAGTTAGCTCAATGTTCCACTTTAAAATATAAAAAGCATAAGATGTATTTCTCATCTTGCAACTAGAATTCTCTGGACTAGTTAAATGTTCAACCCCCCCCCCCCCCCCAGAATTATGAAATAAATACAACATTCATATCACATTAATTATACAACTTTCATTTTGAACCAAAACGTTATACTGCTGTGAAAATTAATCAGAACATTTTCAAAAGGTTTCTAGTGAATAACAGCCACTGAAATAAAATTTTATTATTGTTCTTAACAAAGGAAGGGGAAAGTCAATCGGAATTTTCGTACAATTCTCAGAACTCTTTCTTGGTAATTTTGTTAGTGTTGTCTGTTAATAATTATAGTAAAGTCCCAGATGAAGATAACATCATTCAGAGCAACATTGGTATTCTTTTAACTCCTCCATTACACTTATTTTCTATCGAATTGATATGCTGTTGTATTGAGGGAAAAAATAATCATATAACCACACAGTATCCAGTCCAGAAATATGTATACAAATACAGTAGACTCTCGATTTTCCGGGGTAGATGGTAAAATAAAAATCCCGGATAATCGATTTCCCGGTTAATCCAAAAATACAGTAAGTCCTCGACATACATTCCAGGGCTTCTTATGTAAGTCGAGTTTCACGTAACTCGGGAATGGCTAATAAAATATTGCTCCTACATCCGTGATATGGCAAAATTACAAAAACCACAATATCCTCAGGAGAATGAAAAATAGTTATATATTTTTCGATTAGTTAGTTATATATTTTTTATATATTAGTTATATATATAGAAAAATAGTTGTATATTTTTAATTAGTTCGATTAAAAATTGAATTTGGGGACAGCTGTGAAGTTGCTGGAGTGGCACATAAGAAAAGAAAACATTTAAAGGAAGAAATTGTACAGTAAAAACTAATATGTATTTGGTAGCCTTGGTTATAATAGTTGACTTCATTGGTGCCGATCCCTTCACCACTTTTTGTATTCTGTCTTTCTCCTTTATTATTGTATTCACTGTTGACACTGACAAATCTAAATTCCTTGCGATACTTGTTCATCTTTGACCATTTTCAAACATCCTTATTTTAATTTTCTGATTCGAATCGATCGCTTTCCTTGTTTTATTATTTTGATAGATTTACTAGTACCCCTGTCGCTTCTGTTTGGTCGGCACCATGATAACCATCAAAATGAAATTTTCTGTGAAGAACTTCACAGGGTTAAGGCAAAAACTCACTATTATCATCCCATGCAAGCTAACATTTTACTAAAACACATTTCTGGAGGTCACTACTATAAAACAATTTGCACTTTCTGGGTTACTGGGCTTTTTTGTTAGCACAATTCATTATAAACGGGTAGTAAACTCGATTGTATTGCATTTGCGATAATACCGATAGCTGGAATTCTGTGGGATTTTACGTTATGGTGAAATGTGTGTCCCCTTCACTGAAATCTTCAGTCATAAAAAAAAACCTAAATAAAGTTTAAGTCTTCTCTTCATTCCTATTTTTAAGCTTGTTACTCCATATCTCGCTTGTGCAATTTGTACATGCCGTGATCGTCATTAGTGATTGCTTATCATTATTATTCTGTTTTAAATTTTACAATCCTAAAAAAGAAAAAAAAATTGAGTGAATAAAATTAACGTAAATCGGGGACTTACTATATCCAAAAATGTTCAGCAACCTACGTAAAAAATATGACGATAGATATCAAAACTTACCACGCACTACTCGTGTGTCCAATACGATGCTTCCTTTTATTTTTATCAATGTTGATTTTAAATCTAATAGCTTCCCTTTATTTTTTACAATGTCATGTATGGTTTGGTCACCAACATTATAATGGTTCTTTAGAGATTTAATGGATGCACCATTTTCAAACTTTTGAATAATTTCAAGTTTTTGTTTAATTGAAAGCGCAACAATCGAAGCGACGCACTAAAACAAACTAAACAGTTGTGTTCTCTCTCTCTCTCTCTTTTTTTTTTTAGCATCAGGTGTGAAGACAGTGGGGGTTGCAAGATAATAATCTCTCAATGATGACTTTATAATGCCCTGCTTGTCGATTATTTACGACTTGAAAAACATCTGTTTATACCTATTCTAGTTATTACTTGAATTTTATGATTTCTGGTTTTTTTTTTTTTTTTTTTTTTTTTTTAATTTGGAGTCTTGAAGTTTCCCGGTTAAATCGATCCCGGTAAATCGAGAGTCTGCTGTAGTTTAAATAAGCTGCATGTAGGAAAATAGAGAGAGGACATATATATATAAAACAGCTTACTGTGATATCAACCAGTGCATACTGGTTTCTGCTCCAGTAGCTAATAGGAGACAAATCCAATTTTTGCATGAGTAGTTTGATAATATACGAGGAAACATACTGTGTGAAAGGCATTACATGGATTGAATACTCAAATTTAAAAATTACACTTGACTTATGCAATTATAAATGGTTTATTGAATACCTGAAGTAAAATAATTTCCTGCTATTCAAAGCTGTTTCCTATTATCTGATATATATCGGGCTTGCATTTTGGTTGGAAATAAATTTGTCTTTTGTCTAATTTTTACTTCAAGGACTCAGTGAATCATTTAAAATTGCATATATTTTACATGGAGCCAAGTGTATAATATTTAAAATTTTTGAATAAGGAAATGTTTTCATAGGCAGTTTGTCCAATAGTCTAGAAGAACACAGTAAAACCAGCCTTATTTCTTTATTTTTTGCACCTTATATAATAATTATATTTCTAATAATATAAGGCCTTAATGTAATAAAGTTTTTGACCTCGTTATTTGTTTCAGTTTTCCAAATTGTGAGAAATAGGGTTGAAGAGTGCAAAAGAGTTTTTTTTTTTTTTTTTTATTATTAGTCCTCAGAATTCCTAAAATTTTGCCCATGGGTTTAGTGAGAAAAAAATTCAGGGCAACCCCAATTTACTATTTAAATAATATACCTGTTAGAGGGTTAATACTTATATAAGATTTTTTTTTTTTTTACATTATAACTTGCAGGAAACAAAACCGAAGATCATGATGATACAGCTGAAGAATCGTTTATGGTGTTTAAGCAAGGTGCACTACACTTTTTTGCTGATGAGGTGAGTGAAGTATTTGTTTTGTTTTGTCATACCTGCAAACAATTCAAGAAGCTGAATTAGTTTCCATAATTTAATTACAGCATAATATCTTTCAAGTGTAATTGTAGGGGTAGTCAGTAAGTATTTACCCTAGTATTTACCTAGAAATATTTGAGTTAGGTTTGAAACTTGGCTGACAATTTCATCCTTCTCTGTGTTGGTAGGAAATAGGTTTAATCCTCTAGAACTACAATTTTTTCCCATCTATGGATAAGTTCTTCAGTTCAATAAAGCTATCACATAAAGCTTTTTATGACTTCCTCTATTTTCATCTATCATGACTTTGAACAGAAAACCAGGCTTCCTTTAATTATCTCTTCATCCAGCCTGAAATCTGCAGCCCGTAATGGTTTCTTCATATTAGGGAAGAGGGAGAAGCCTAAATGTGAGAGGTCAGGAGAATGAAGCAGGTGCTGCAGATTTTTAAAGCCATACCTGATTGCAAAGTTCACTGGGAAAGCAGTCTTGTGAGCAGGAGCATGGTTGGCTAGGAGGCAAACACCTCTGAATTGCTTCCTGCATCTCTGCATTTCTTCTTCTTGATAGCCTCTTGTAACTTTCTTGGGAGTTTCTGTAGTACTTCCCAATGATGCTGTTGCCTTTTGGGAGGTAATCTGTGAGGATTGATACCTTCATAAAAGATTGACAACAGGACCACCTTGTTGGCAGACAGTTTTGAACCTTGGCTTTCTTTTGAGGAGGTTGGTGAAGATAAATGTTTCCATTGTTTGCTAATTTGTTTTGTTTCTGGGCCATAGTGATGTACCCAGCACTCATCTGTCGTTACAATTTGGTCAAAAAATCATCAACATTCTTTCTACAAAGCTCCTACACTTGTGGAGAACGCCCTCAGCAATCTCAGAACCCATTGGTCTGCCACCTTAGACATGTGCAGGAACTCATGCATTATGGTGCAAATCGACTCGTGGCTAATGTTCACTTCATTTGCTATAAAATTTATAGTCACATGCATGGCTGTGGAGCTGGAAAAAAAAATTTTCGGCTCCAGCTCCTTTAATTTATCAAAATCCTAATTTAGTTTTAAACTGTTGAAGTGAGCAATAATACTCAAATGACAAATGAAAACACTGTTGGAATGATCTTTACATTATAGGCTAAAAATGCACAGTTAATTTACCTTTTAGTTTAATGAAGAAAAAATGAATGAATTATGAATTTAAATCAACTTATTCCATTATCAAAAAAACACAGACTTATATTTGCCATATTAAAACGTGCAAATTAACTTTAATTCCCTTAAAAACTGAATTTTAAAATTAATTATGTATAGCAGTTTGTTCTTAAGAACGAGATTGCGTCAAGCAAGTCCTCTTTCATTGATGCTCTGAAATCTGATTTAATGATTTTTAGAGCTGGAAATAAATGCTCTACACTGGCTTGAGTAGGGGGCAATGCAACCACCAGTTGAGCAACATCTCATATGATTTTAGGGTACTTTAATATTGCATCTTTTACTGACATCTTTGGTTGACAATCAATTTTTTCAACTTCAGTGAGGGAAGCTAATACTTCTAACTTGAATTTAGTCAATATATTAAAAGGAGTGACACATGGTATGCCTTTTTCTAATTCCAGTCAACAGCATTTTGAGCTATGCTGTTCGTCAATAATCTTTTAAAAATCAAATTTGTCTTCACAATTAGTAGTATTAGATGATGATGGTGGTGGATTGCTTTGAATTTCAACTCCTGGGGCTGGGCATTCTTGAGGGTTTCTTATTCTGAGTGCTATATCACATAAAGCTTCCTTTGATTTGCTTTGTTGTCCATCTGTTAATAAACATCTATACTTGGGATCAACATAAACTCCAGATAACATTACATCATTTCTCAATAAAGTTTTTTTCTCTTACTTCCAAGGAGGTCATGAGACCTTCAGCTATGGGACCATATATCTTGGAAAGGCAGTAGATCAGAGACTTTCATTCCTTTAGGAACTGACCAGGAGTCAAGTCTTCACCTTGAATTTTCTTTGTAGTGATATGTGGTTGGTAAAGCAAGTTTAAGTTTCTTCACTTGGTCCCACAGTACTTCTGTTAGTGTTACTTCACAGTTAGCCATGTCAATAAGGATAAAAAAATTCAAATTATTGTATTAGGGTCACCCATAATTTCTTACATATACTTGTATATGTATTATGTCTGTAAATTGTGTGTTCTCTGGTCAATTTGCCTGTTTTTCTGGATGAAAAAGCCCAATTTCTTGGGGGGGGGGGATGGCAGGTCAGTAATGATAGGTTTCAGTTCCAGTAAGCAGTCCATCATCATATGTGTGCTATCCCACCTAGTAGCTTGATCCAAAATTGCTACTTTTCCAGCACACCATTTAATTATTGCTTCTATTTTTGGCTTCCTAGCAGCTAATACAACCTGCCTCACCTTACTTACAAGAGCAGTTGCATGTTTATTTCTTAAGCCATCATGAATTGCCAGCTGTAAAGTATGAACACCACAACACATGTGCTGGACTCTCGAGAGGCTTGAAATTTCATCCATAATGTCATTTAAATCCAGCTTCTGCATCATCATCAGGTTCTAATTCTGGAGTCTCACCACTTGATTCATTTCGTCCTTCACTTTCATCATCTGTTATTGAATCATCTCTCTCTTGATCTTTATTTTAACTTCCCAGTGGTACTTGACGTGTTGGAGGCATTATCAGTCACAATGCACAATACATGCTCTTTTTCTATTTCAAACTCTTTCAGAATGTCTTTCACTGGTTTCACTGGCCCAACATATAACCAAGGTACTTGCTTGTATGTTGGGCTTTTGTATCACTTACTGCTAATGTATGTGTAATGATTTTATTGTTGGCATCAACAATTTGAACGTTTATTGCAAAGTAGTTTACCCTACAACGTGTGCAAGCATCCATTTTCAAATATACAAAATGTCCATTTAGATCATTTATAAAGGCAGACTTTTCTTCCTTTGCTTTCTCTATTATTAAACTTTGAATATGGCCTCTATCCAAACTAATTTTGAATTTTTGGCCATTTCTCCTATCAAACCAAGTATGACTGGCTTACAAAAGACACTCAGAGATAAAGAATTCTTCACCATTAACTCAATGTAATTCTTGAATTTAATCTGCTCTCTGGAACACAAGTGACTTTTTCATTAACAAAATATTTAAAAATATTTGATTTACTTGACTATTTGATGATGAAAACCTAGAAGTGCTTACCTTATTAAACTTGAGTCTCTCTTCCTCTTCTATACTCTTAAGCACTTCAGGATGGTTACGACTTATGCGATGCTTCAAATTGAATGCTCTTATTGAAACATTAGTCTCATTGGTCAAAGGTTTACTAATTTTTGCTCCACAAGTCAAAATCTTGCCATCAGTGTCATTCACTTGGCATGTGCAAATATAGTATTTATCATCTTTAGTGACTGCAAAGTATTCAAATACATTAGACTTTGTTCTAGATCCTTTGTTCATCAATGAGGGCTTCCAGACATTTGACATTTATGAAAAAATAAAATGTGCATTATTTGAAAACCACTCGCTGGTTTAGACATTAAAAAAAAACACAGTAAACAAAAGGAACAAGGAAATGAAAACTACACCATGAGGCATCAACGCATATGACATATGTGAC
Source organism: Mastigoproctus giganteus (assembly GCF_048544385.1). Lineage (NCBI taxonomy): Eukaryota > Metazoa > Arthropoda > Arachnida > Uropygi > Thelyphonidae > Mastigoproctus > Mastigoproctus giganteus. The sequence continues at coordinate 217,106,959 of NC_143579.1, read as the reverse complement.
ACCCTCATGATTATGACTGACCAAGTTAGTTGGAGCCAATTTTTTTTTTTTTTTTTTTACTGGCTCCAGCTCTATAGAAACCTGTGGCTCTGGCTCCACAGCCCTCGTCACATGTCTGTTTTCAAGGACTAACTGTTCTACTAGCTACTGTGGCAAGGTCTGGCTGAGATGGGTCTTCCTAGTCTTGGGTCATCATACATGCTGCTTCACCTACACCTGAACTATCTTTACCAATTTTTCACAGTCTTATATGATGGGCAATCCTCCCCTTATATAGTTCTCCTTGTGGATTTATTTTGTTTCTTTGCCTTGGAAATGAAGAAATTTTTTAATGGATCGGAACTCAATCCTCTCCAGCATACCATCTCTCCCTGTATTCATGGCTCTAGTTCATTAAATGATGAATCTAGGAAAAACAAATAGATATACATTAACTTATGAGACTTAGTAGTTGTTGTTGGAGTGAGGGCTTAATAATGCACAGGCTACTATGGTCAAATTGTGCCAAATGAGACTTAATATTGTATATGCAGGGTGTTTCAAAATTATGTATACACACTTTAAAAATTTATATTTAACAAACAATATATCAAATGTAATTTTTTTGATACTTTGAAAACAAAAAAAAAACATTTTTTTTTTTTTTTTTTTTTACAACAATAAAACTTTAATTGTTAAAAATGCCCTCCATCAGCATTAATGCATGAGCAGCATCGATCTTCAACAGATCTACATACTGAAATGCAAAAATCAGGTGAAATGTTTTCTGCTTCTTGTTGAATTTTCATTCACAATTCCTCCAATGTTTGACTGTAAACTCAATTTTTCAAGTATCCCCAAGCAAAAAAATCTAAAGCGGTGAGATCTGGCGACCCTGGAGGATATTCAAAAGCACTCCCTCGATGATCTATCCATTGTCAAGATAATTGCACACAGCTGTATGATAATGTGGAGGTGCACCATCTTGTTGAAAATATACCAATGTATCTGCACATGTCTCTGATTTTTGGTACAGCACAATCCCTCAATGTATCCAGATAATTTTTTCCGTTAACAGTGCCATTGAATCAATAGGGACAAATTATTCCATGTGAAGAGAGCCCCATCCACACAGTAATGACTGGTCGATTGACATCTTTCTGCAGAGTGATGTGTGGATTTTCAGTGGCCCAGTAAACGCAATTGTGACGATTTATGTGGCCATTCATTTTAACTGTGGTCTCATCAGACCTCATCTGAAAAGCGTGATTTTTGCCATTTTTTTTGAATGTACTGCTCATAAAATTGCAATCGTTGATCTGGATCATCTTCCTGGATTGCATGCACTAATCAAGGTATAAATTACTTTTAAAGTTTAATTCCTTCATCATTCTAAAAACACTTGTATGGTTTAAACCTAGCTCTTGTGAACACCGTGTTGTTGATTTTCTTGGGGTGCACAAGATTGCATTTCTTACAGCTTCAACATTTTCATTACTTTTTAATGTCCTCTTCCTGACACATGCTAATTTATGGATATTCTGAGTGGTTCCATGCTCCTCAAATTTATCAAACAAGTAATTGTTAATCATGTGGGCACTTTTGTTCCATGTCATGATTTCTAAGCATGCTGTTTTTGTGCCAGTAAAACCAATCCAAGCATGCTGAACTTCTATGAAATTTTCATATTTCCAATACCATTTTATAATTGCCTTTCTTCCTTCAAAATTTAATTGGGTACTCTCCATATTTACCCCCAGGGGCTCATCTGGTGAGTATGGGCTTGACACACCCAGGGTCCTGAGCTGGATATCATCATTCTTCTCTTTCTTGGCGATTCCCTTCTACTCTCTCTCTCTCAGGGTAATTCAGATTTTTTTTTATTTTTAAAATTGTTCATTTTTAAGCGACAAAATTAATTTAAGAAAATTAAATCGGTTCATATTGTTCATTAAATATAATTTTTTAAAGTGTGTAAACATAATTTTGTAACACCCTGTGTATATATATATATATATATATATATATATATATATATATCCATTATTTTAAATTAAATAAAACATAAGCCAGTAGTATGGCAAAAACTGTAGAGCGAAAATTAACATAAAAATAACCCAAATAAACAATCGAACGAAAAAAAAGAATAGACATAAACAGTAGCCCAGAAACCCTAATATAATTTCGATCTTTAAATCCAATTAACAAAAACTATACAAATTTTAGGATAATGCCAATTAGTTATTAATTTAGCGGTACCCCCCCGAGAGGTACCAGTTCCGAAAGACGTGAAATATCACCCAAAGAGGGTTAAAGGAACTACCAAACGATAACAAAATCAAAATAAACTAAAATAAAATAGAATAGACTGACCATCATGCCCCATATCGACAGAGGACCACGAGGCCAATAATGGTCATGGAATCGCTGCATTTCAATCGTCATACAAAACATCGCAAAGGCGGAAATATCGAAGAACCAAACCACCCTTCCATTCTCCGATAGATCAACCAATGCAGAGGATGCAAATCCTCTGCATTGGTTGATCTATCGGAGAATGGAAGGGTGATGTTTTGTATGACGATTGAAATGCAGCGATTCCATGACCATTATTGGCCTCGTGGTCCTCTGTCGATATGGGGCATGATGGTCAGTCTATTCTATTTTATTTTAGTTTATTTTGATTTTGTTATCGTTTGGTAGTTCCTTTAACCCTCTTTGGGTGATATTTCACGTCTTTCGGAACTGGTACCTCTCGGGGGGGTACCGCTAAATTAATAACTAATTGGCATTATCCTAAAATTTGTATAGTTTTTGTTAATTGGATTTAAAGATCGAAATTATATTAGAGTTTCTGGGCTACTGTTTATGTCTGTTCTTTTTTTTTTCGTTCGATTGTTTCTTTGGGTTATTTTTATGTTAATTTTCGCTCTACAGTTTTTGCCATACTACTGGCTTATGTTTTATTTAATTTAAAATAATGGATGTATTTCAGCTTCATATGGAGGAATTGCATGTCGCTGCCTCTAATGAATGCTTAATTATTTATTCATTTTATTATAATTTAACTTTATTTAATATAATTCAATGATAGTATATATATATATATATATATACCTACACACTATATAAAATCCATCCCTAACTGAAATATTTCTAGGTGAGGATAAATACTTATTGACCACCTCTCATAAATTACTCTTACAACAACATACAGTAGAATGTTGGTTATCTGGACATCAGTTATCCAGAATAAATTTGAAAGACTGATCTTTCTTCTTTTTTTTAAATAAGTATGAGTTATAGTGATCATGTTTGCAAATTGAATTTTGATTCTAATAAGCGAAAAATTGAGTTTATTACCCATTTATAACAGATTGTACAAACATAAAGCCCAATAAACCGAAAATTGCAAAATGTTTTTATTGTTTATGGTTGTGACCTCTAGAATTCTATGTGACATTCAGAAATGTGCTTTAGAAAAATATCACAGAGACCTGGGTTTTCTCAGAAACCATGAGTGAATTTCGGATTAGTTTAGCTCCAGATTCAGTAAGAATAATATTGGCCCGAAACTGTGATTTATTATTTTTCTCAGATTTTTACAGTAAAAAGTGAATGAAAAGAACGTGTGTCGTTTTAACATTGCAACATAAAACAAATTATTAATAGACTTTAGAAAAGGTGAAATTTTAGGAAATCTCTCCAAAGGGGACTTCAACAATTTGCTACAGCAAGAAAAATTCCAATGCTGTAGCAGAATTTGTATCAATTATGGATAGTGAAGGAGGATCTAAAAGGAAAAAGACTATGCCGAAACCTGAAAATGCCGCTTTAGAGAATGCACTTCATTTGTGGTTTCTTCAGAAGCGAAGTTTAGGTGAACCAGTGTCTGGCCCAATGTTGTGGGAAAAAACATTGGATTTTAATTGAAAATTAAGAGGTAGTGAAGATTATAAGGCAAGCACAGGTTGGCTGAAAATCTTTAAACTGAGACACAGTATATGTGAACTAGATATTGAAGGCAAGAAACTTGATTCAGACGAATTGGCAATGGTGTCCTATAAAAGTAAGTTTGCTTCAGTTATAGCAAATTAAAAGAAAGAAAACATTTATAATGTTAATGAGACGAGCTTATTATGGAAAGCATTACCGAGAAAAACCATAGCCACTAAAAGAGAAATGCCTGCACCAGGTTTTAAGATGAAAAAAAAAAAAAAAAAAAGCGAGTTACAATTGCTGTGTGAAAATGCCACTGGGATGTGCAGATTGTCCATGCTTATTATCGTAAGTCAAAAAACCGAGAGCATTTAAAAATCTTTCTAATTTTCCTGTTTTGTATAAAAGTACCTGAATGGATGTTTCTGTTTTCTGAGATTGGTTTATATATATTTTTTTATTTAATTAACCTTAATTATTTAATTTAATCGTAAGGTAAGATAAAATTTATTTATTATTTATTTATTTTTTTTTATGTAAACCCCAAACACAAGAAGTATTAGAACCTATAGTACTTAGTACCGTGCTTGGGTGGAGGTTGAGAAGACGAAAGAAGATATTTGTTGACATTGGACTTGAACTTCTGTAGACTGTAATTTTCAGGAAATATGTATGAAGGAAGGTTGTTCCAGAAAACGGCGAATAAACGAGAACGATGAAAAGTTGGTTCTGTGAGTTTGAAGTTGGACAGTAAATGGATGTTGGCTGGTGGCAGCACGTGTTTGGACTGTTTTGAAAGAGAGAACGGGAATTATAGAAGCCAATTCAGAAGAACAGTGCCCATGGAAGTATCTGTAGAAGAGGCATGCAGCAGGAACAGTACATCTATGAGAGAGCGAGTGGAGAGACTCTGTTAGAGATGAATCATTAATTAACCTAACTGCCCTCTTCTGAATGGAATCAAGAAGCCTGAGAGGTTTTGGGGGCACCGCCCCAGATGTGGGAACAATATTCCATGGCAGGGTGGATTTGCGATTTACACAGTGAGCAGCTGTTTGGAAGAAAAGTAACGCCGAGAGAGAAAGAGAAAACCAAGTTTTTTAGATGAAGAGGAAGCAATATTTGTAATGTGTTTGTGCCAAGAGAGATTAGAAGTCAGGGTAATCCCCAAAAGAGATATATCATTTTGCCTAGAAATTGGAGTGTCACTAAAGATGAGCATAGGAGCAGAAGAATCCTTTTTGCGAGATATAAGACAAGACTGAGTTTTAGAAGGGTTGAAATCAACCAAGTTTTCTTTGCCCCACTGGAGAATCAATCCAGTGTGTGATATAAAATCAATGTGAAATAAAGGATTCTATACCTGAAGATCGGCGTTTAAGGAATTGGTAGCAGATTTTCGAGAAATTAAAGCTGATTGAGCAGGACAAGGTTTCTCAAAATGGAAAGTGGAATGCAATGCGCTATCATCGGCAAAACTATGGATAGGATTTCCAGTCAATGGAAGAAGGTCATTAATATACAAGAGGAAAAGAGTGGGGGAAAGAACTGAACCTTGGGGGACACCGGCATTAGTGGAGAAGTTAGAAGACAGAGAGCCATCTACCATCACCCTCAGTGAGCGATCAGAAAGAAAACTGGATAACCAATTACTAAAAACAGTTGGCAAACCATAAGATGGAAGCTTGTTTAGAAGATCTTTATGCCAGACACGATCAAAAGCCTTTGAGATTCCAAGAGCAACTACTTGTGTTTCACCGAACCTTTCCATTGAATTAGACCATAAATGGGTAACATAAGCCAGAATATCAGCAGTGGATCGACACTGACGGAATCCATACTAGCGATCGTTGATCAAATGGTAGGTTTCTAGGTAGTTTAAGAATTGGCAGTTAATTGATTTCTCCATTACTTTAGAAAGAGTAGAAGTAATTGCAATGGGATGATAATTGGATGGGAGAGATTTGTCACCCTTTTTTTTGGAACTGACTGGATATGAGCAAATTTCCAAGCAGAAGGAAAAACACCTTTGGAATAAGAAAGTGAAAAAAGGTGGCAAAAAATAGGAGTAAATTCAGGAGCACAGGTTTTGAGAACAAGTGGAGAAATACCATCGGGACCTGGAGCTTTCTTAGCATCAAGATTCGTCAAAATCCTTCTGACATCCTTTTGACGGAAGACCACAGGAGGCATTGAATGGAGCGTGTTGGGAATGGTGGGAGGTGTTTTACCAAGATTGTTAATGCATGAGTTGAAAGAAAAATGGGATGCTGGCAGGTCAGCTTTATCCTTGGCTGAAGTGACAACAGAACCATCTGGTTTGGGCAGAGATGGGCAAAAGTTGCAGCCAATAGCTTTGACAAGAGAACAGAATGCTCGGCTACCATTAGGGCAAGAAGCAAGCTTTCAACTCTTAGCCTGTTCAAATTCTAGTTTGGACTGGTTAATAACTGCTTTACAATTGTTGCGAGCTTTCATTTTCTTCCTTTAGGCAGAAAATGAAACTGGAGAATTAGAAACAAGCCAATTACGATATGCAGCATTCTTCTCTTGAACAGCCTTAGCACATTTATTGGAAAACCAAGGTTTAGATAAAGGACGAGATTTTAAAGTGGACTGTGAAATAAAGGATTCTATTCCTGCAAGAATAATTTCACTGACACAATCTGAGCAAACGTTGGCATCAGAAGTTTTGAAACAGTAATCCGACCAAGGAAAAGAAGAAAAGAAGTCTTGCAGGTCATCCCATTTTGCATTCTTGTAATGCCAAATAACACATATTTAATCTTATCTTACCTTCGATTATCTGGAAGAGGTCTGATATCAATTATTCCTGATAACTGACACTCTGCTGTATTTAGATTTCTAGACAAGAAAATGTATCATTACATGGTATAACCATGAATTATAACCTTTCTTTGCTTATGGTTCCCTCAGTATTAAATAAACTAGGATTGCTGCTTTTCAGAAATGGCAAATTGTGATGGTGCAGAATTAGTTTGCTTCCTTTAATTATTTTGCCTAATCAAGTGGTCAAGCATTGAGGGTACATAGGTACACATGCTTTGTTGATTGTAGTTCAAGCCTGCATAAATATGGTCATCTGTATTGTGTTGTGAATTTCTCAGACCTTATATGGTCATCCCAGAATATAAGAGAAAATTTTTGTGTGATATTGTTAAGCACAAAAGTGCACTAGCACATGCATTTGAGTGGACTGGTTTCAACCCACATGATTACTAAATGAAGTTTGCAGTTGTATCCATTGGCAGAATCACTAAGAGTGTACACATTTGAGTGAACTGTGGTTCAATCTCACTTGACTACTAAATAGTTGGACAGACAACTTGAATGGCCGAGACCCACTAATTTTCGTAAAATCGGACAAATGCTAATAATTTATTGTAATTTTTCCTTGTAGAGGATCTGCGATCTCATTATGGATTTAAAATAAACTTTGTGGATTTTTTTTGAAAAGGGTAGTATAGGCTATTTTTGGAAACTTTAAAGGAATATTAAATTTTAGGAATATTATATATTTTATTTTAAGGCAGAAGAATACTCTTACCTGGGGTTTTCTTCAGGAACGGCTGCATCTGGATGAGGTGTAATTCAGAAGGTGTTGAAATTGCAATTATATGGAAGGAGGATGAAGGAAAATGCCAGCTTTTGTCCTAAATCCTTGTATGGGGAGTAATTGTAGGCATAAAGGGAGATGATGTCTTGAAGCCTGATGGGGGCTTTTTATTAATACCATCTTCAAAGGACGGTGAATATGTGTTGAGGCCATCTTTTATAGCCTGGTCACGTTCCATTGCCGTATTTCAAAAGCATGGTGGTAGGGTGGTGAGTAGTCGAAAAAGGGTGGAGGAGAAAAATTTACCGCTTCACCGTATTACTCTTATAGTTTGGGAATTGTAGATGTTGTTGTTTTTTTTTGCGGGGGAAAAAAAAAACGGTAGTAAAGGGAAAGAAAGGGGTTTCACTTGGAAATACGGTTGCGTGACTACCCGTCCCCGTTAGTAGGGGGTCCCGAATTGGGGGGGGTGTTATGTTCTGTTGTTAAAGTTTAACTTATAGGATATTTGTTTTAGGTCCCATTCTTCAGAGATTATTATTCGTCTATGTATCTTTATTGATCTGTTTGTTGATCTCATTGCTAATGTCTCACCGGTTTCTAACTTAAATTTTTGTGTCTTGTATGTCAATTATTATCGCGTTTTCGAAGGAGGGGTAATGTCCTGTGGCTAAGTGGTGAGCTACCAATTCTGAACTATTATTTTTTTCCGTTCGGTCTGTTTTTTCTTTGTTAGACCGAACGGAAATTTTCCAAAAATAGCCTATACTACCATTTTCAAAAAAAATCCAGAAAGTTTATTTTAAATCCATAATGAGATCGCAGATCCTCTACAAGGAAAATTTTACAATAATTATTAGCATTTGTCCGATGATTTACAAAAATTGTCTGTCTAATAAAAATTTCGAGACTTTAGGACCTACACATTTTTTTACTCTATTGACTATTAAATATGATTAATGATTGTATTCATTGTTAAAATGATTATTTGTGAATGAATTCCTCCAAACCTAGTGGTCATGCCAGAATATAAACAAGAACATTAATACTTTGCTTATAAACATTTGTCAATTCTGTAAAAATCTCATATCCATTTGCCATGGAATATTATTCCCACATCCATTTGCCATGGAATATTTTTCCCACATCCAGAGCCCTTGGAACCTCTCTTAAACTCCTAGACTCTATCCAAAAGATTACATTCAGGCTAATTAATGATCCACCCTCTTTAAAAACTCTCTCCACTTCCTGTAACAAAGATGTTCAGTTTCTGCAGCATATCATTTCTACAGAGGCTCTGTTCATCTGAATTATCATATTTAATTTCACCTTGTTCTTCCAGAGCAGTCTAAAAGATGTCAGTTAGCCTAGTCAGCATCCATTCACAGTTCAGTGCCAAGCTGACCAAAGTAACATCTTCATTTATTCCTTCTGCTTCTGTTCTTTGGGACAGAATGCCTTCGTGTATTTCCTGATAATTTCAAACATCAACAGCTATCTTCTGTCTTTCATCCTGTACACAGTACTTTCTGTTAACCTTTTACCATGGAAATAATAATAGCATTATATCTTGCAATAGGAAGAAGATGAGAAACTATCTGAAAGACCATATGTGGATCATTCTAGTTCTTATAATATTCCAGAAATAGAAGTGAGTAAAGACAGCACTCTTCTTTTAGGAGATTTTCAATAGTTGTTTATATCCATATACAGCAGAACCTCATAAATCTGGCATCCATGGGACATAGCATATTTTTAAAAATTCTGTTTTTTGGAAATTTAGCCTGGCCATGGTCCATTGGTTACCATATGCAGCCACAAATAAGGAGGTTGTGAGTTCGAGCCCATATGCGTCCACAAAATATGAATGGCCTATTGTTGTGCTAAAAAAAATCCAGCTGCCCTTAATAATTCAATATGTATGCAATCACAATGAATTTGTAAATTCTTCTGGCCTTGGCCATCTAGAGAATAAATGAAAATTTATTTGATCATAATATAGAAGTTGAAAGGCAATCTAGCACATGCAAGTGACATGATATACTAAGTAAGAACAAACACCACTCTGCATGAATTAGAAAATTTATTGAGTGGTAGATGCCACTTCTTGATTTATTGGCTGAATAATAGTAAGCTAAATAAACATCGGTAAAACCCAAAATAGAAAAAAGTAAGGTGGGAGAAGTGCTTACTCTACATTACACTTTGACGGTAACAGCTCAATAAATTATTTTTAATTCTTGAAGAGTAGCATACCTTTCATACTTAGAAAATGTATTTATGTATATATACTATGTTTAGCAAGTTGAGATGAGCCAGTGGCATAATTTGATGCAATCACATGATCATAGACAAAATTTTAAGTTTACTGATGTGAATTCAGGAAGTGTTTTCAGTTGCATAATAAAATAAATGCACTTTTTTTTTTTGCTAATTCACTAATCTAAAAATATTATCAGAAATCACAATTGAATAGTTTTGTAGATAATACAGTAACTCTGTTCCCTGATCTCCACACAGTGATAACCACCAGCATTAAGCCAAAGTATGAACCCATGCTACCAGATTGGTCCAGTAGGTAGCATGCATGCCTAAGAAATAAAGGCTTCACCAGTTCCAATCTCACCTCTTGTATGGATGTTGCAGTTGTTCAATTTTTTAATATGAAGTACAGTAAACCCTCGCTATTTGCGGGGGTTACGTTCCTGAGAAATGTCGTGAATACCGAAAACGCGAATACTGAGTTATGGCTCCCATAGTAATAAAGTGGTTCCGTTCCAAAGTATGAAATATATAAGAAAAACTAGTCTAAAATTTTGTCTATGTATGTATTATATGTACCTTCATAATATGACTATGTACGTAGACAGTACATAGTGAAATGCAAGCATATGGCATCGAAATGAAAATAAGAAACAATTTAATATTAAATGTAATATTTATTAGAAATTTCAAACAAATCTTTCAAACCAGCGCCTTTGCTAACAAAAGAACTTATCCCGCCAGTGCTATCACCAGTTTCGTTAAAGTGTTGATAAAGGAGTTTTGCCTTTTCACGAATGATGAGTGAACTTAACGGAATTTTATTTTGAGTTCAGTCTTCTATCCACAGATTTAAAGCCTTTTCCATTTTTTCTAATTTAACATCACGAGTTACAGAGCAAATTTTTAAAGCAATTAGCGCGTTTTCACGGACACTACGGCGGATTTTTTCTTCCGATTTTTTGATTGATCGTACTGTTGACTCATTGATTTTATAATGTTTTGCCACTGAGGAGACGCTTTCACCATTAGAAATTTTATCTAATAACTCAATTTTATTCGCTAATGTCATCACCTTCTTTGATATTTTCACATTTCTCTTGTTATTCATAGCCATATTTTTGTAGGGGTTAGAAAGAATTTGTCCACAATAAAGTCACTTTCTTCCATTAACACACTCGAAAAAGTCTGTTTTACACTGCAAAATGGTAGATTTATCACTTTTGTAAGCATATCAATTTATAAATTGATAAATTTATTCAATTTATAAGCATATAAATTAAAAGCAAACGACGAAATCTTCCATGACAAGCGCATAACACATACTGAACAACGATTAGCGAGAAACATCCACGCTCGCGATTTTGTCACCACTCTCCCCCCACCCACTGAGCGCTGTTTTGACCGGGAAAGATAATTTTAGGCACGCCCATGTTTTTTTATGGCGGAAAATATTCATGGCGCTTTAAAATTCACATTTTTTTTAGGTTTCATTTTATATTAAATCGGCGATTGCGAAACCGTGAATACAGACCGCGAATAGCGGGGGTTTACTGTATATTAAAACTAGTATATCTGAACTAGAATTGAATGTATTACAAAATTAATGATTTTTATGTTGCAAATATATAGTAACAGAGATGTGCAGTCCATGGAAAATATATAAAACAGAAGGAAATTGACATTTGGAAACTACTAACAGAATATAATGTATAAATCTGGCACACCTGTGGTACTTTCTCTAAGTCCAGTTAGCCACCTGAAGTCAAGTCAAACTACCCTCATAGAAATATTCTAAAAGTGCTGGATTTTTGAATGCCTGTTTATGAAGTTCTGGTGTGTGTGTGTTAGCGTAGGTAGTGGCATGTAAATTGTGCAATTTATATGCCACTACCTACCAATTAACAAATGTTAATCAAAATTCCTAAGGGACTGTTACTCACTAATGTTATCTTTGTTAAATGAAATAATTCTGTATTCATTTATTGTGGATGGTTGTTCAACATTGTTCAAAAGCATTGTCATGCTCACCAACTAGGTATGAGGGTGGTTCAATAAACAATCGCCTTCACCTACTTCCACATATGGCAGTGTCATGATATTTTGTGTGTAGCATCATACATATCTCTGTACTAAAGGTGTAAAATTTCAGCCCTGTGTCTTAATTTGTTTTTCTCTTACAGAGCTGAACATGTGACGAAGTAGCATCATGGACAAAGTTGAAGCCAACGCTGTAATCCGGTATCTGTTCTTGAAGGGGAAATCTCCTAAAGAGATCCACGAGGAGATGACTGCTGTATATAAGGATGAAGCCCCATCATCCTATGGCATTGTGAAGCACTGGCATAGACAGTTTAGGTGTGGTCGGACATCGGTAGAATCTTAGCCCATTCCAGGTCATCCCCATTCAGCCTTTGATGGCAGCATGATCAGAAAAGTGGAGTCGATAATCATGGAAGATCGCCGGATATCTGTGCTTGAATTGTCCCAAGAGGTGAAGATTAGTGTGGGCTCTTTTGAAACAGCCCTTCATGACCAACTCCATTTACAGAAATTGAGTGCAAGATGGATTCCCTGATTATTGACTGGTTTCCAGAAAGCTGATCAACAACAGAAATCAAGAGTTGTTAGCCCTCTGCCAAAAAAATGAGAAAGACTTTTTCTCTTGTCTAATCACTCAGGATGAAAGTTGGATACACCATTTTGACCCTAAAAGTAAAATGCAGTCCATGGAATGGTGGCATCATGGTTCCCCACCCCAAGAAGGCAAGGGTCCAAGCATCAGCAGGTAAGGGCTTGCTGACAGTGTTTTGGGATGAGAAAGGCGTAATAATGACTGATTACCTGCCAAAAGGTAGAACAATTACAGGTGCCTATTATGCCAACTTACTCACAAAATTACGGGAAAAAATCAAAACGTGGCATGGCATGCTATCCAAAGGTGTGAGAATGCTTCAAGACAATGCCCCAGTTCACATTTCTGAAATTGCAACAACACAAGCGGCCACTTGTGGATATGAAATACTGCCCCATCCAGCCTACTCACCCAATCTTGCACCATCAGATTTGTTGTTTCCTTCCCTCACCTCAAATCATTTCTTTAGGGGACCCACTTCCCTGACGATGAGACACTCATTTCTGCAACAGAGTCATGGTTCAAAGACCAACCTCACCACTTCTACAAAAATGATATCCGTTGTCTCATCCATCGATGGGAAAAATATGTAAATCTGCACGGTGGCCTTGTAGAGAAGGACTAAAACCTGTGCCAAGAAATAACAAGCTAGCACCTCTGCAACTAGGTTAGGGCGATTCATTATTAAACCACCCTCGTACACATGCCAATCCATGCTACATTGCATGCTGTTGTTAGTAATCAAGCCTAGAGATACTGCATGTTTCAAGCCTGCAGTATCCCTAGCAGCAACCAACAAATGTCTACCCTCTTTTGTTATTCTTCTATATATTTAATATATAGAGGAAAAAGAAAGTAGTAATGGCTTTAGTTTCGATTAGGTGAAGAACTGTTTGTTAAAGATATAAACATATTACCCAATGAAAAAGAAAATCGGTTTTCTTTTTTACTCTTTGATGGCTTCTAGCCATAGAAGTTTAAAATTACATGTTATGCTAGCTAAATTGGCTGTTATTTATTTAATAACAGCCATGCATTTTTTGTGAAGGTGTATGAATTCATTTGGATGACATTCTTAATGCTGACCGTACTTCATAAATTAATAATATCATAACTCTTCTATAAAAATTCAAGGGCATAATGAAATGTTGGTCTGATTAATTACAGTACAGTATATAGAAGGAACACTTCATTTTGTACAGCAGTTTCTCATTTTTGAATTCATTTATATACCAATGAGTGCGTTATTGTGGTTCTAAATAATTTATCTGTGGTTCTAAATAATTTATCTGTTTCTGAATAATTTATATCTGTGCTTCTTATAATGCTTGCCAATTTCACTATAACGCTGTGAGCCGACATCTAGTCATACTGGTTGTAGAGTGTATGTTTTGAGTAGCATACATATATAATTTGTGTTCAGCTTACGTGGGCAAAATGTACGTTGCTCTGAGCACCAACACAAAGCTGATGGATACCGGCATTTAATTTAATTTATTTTTCATTGAATAGCATCATAAGCTCCAAGCATTTAATCAAAGGTAATAACTGTGTTGTGAAAAAACATTGCTTTAGTGTGGAAGGAAACTTAAATGTGGTGAAACATCTGAACACAAGTGAGCATCACTGTTATATGTGCTAAGTTTATATGACTGGGTTAGTGGTACATAGAGTCATTAAGAATTCTGATAAAGTTAAGGAGTTTGGAAATGCTACCTGACTCACTGCTACTAAGTTAAGTAGAATTATTATTATTATTTTTTTTTTTTTTATGAAAACCCCAAACACGAGAGGTATTAGAACCTATACTACTTAGTACCATGCTTGGGTTGCAGATTGAGAAGATGAAAGAAGATATTTGTTGACATTAGACTTGAACTTCTGTGGACTGTAATTTTCAGGAAATATGTATGAAGGAAGGTTGTTCCACAAAACGGCAGTTGAACGAATAAACAAGGAAGATGAAAAGTTGTTTCTGTGAGTTTGAAGTTGGACAGTAAATAGACGATGTCTGGTGACGGCACTTTTTTTGAAAAAGTGCCGCCACCAGACTTTTTTTCGGACTGTTTTGAAAGAGAGAGAGAGAGACAGAGAGAGAGAGAGGGAATTATAGAAGCCAATTCAGAAGAACAGTGCCCATGGAAGTATCTGTAGAAAAGGCATGCTGCAGAAACAGAACGTCTATGAGACAGAGTGGGAGACTATTAGAGAGGAGTCATTAATTAACCTAACTGCCCTCTTCTGAATGAAATCTAGAAGCCTAAGAGAGGTTTTGGAGGCATTCCCCCAGATGTGGGAACAATATTCCATGGCAGGGTGGATTTGCAGTTTGTACAGAGTGAACAGCTGTTTGGAAGAAAAGTAACGCCCAGAGCGAAAGAGAAAACCAAGTTTTTTAGATGCAGAGGAAGCAATATTTGTCCTGTGCTTGTGCCAAGAGAGATTAGAAATCAGGGTAATCCCCAAAAGAGATATATCATTTTGCTTAGAAATTGGAGTGTCACCAAAGATAAGCATAGTTGTAGAAGAATTCTTTTTACGAGACATAAGACAAGACTGAGTTTTAGAAAGATTGAAATCAACTAAGTTGTCTTTTCCCCACTGGAGAATTACTTGGAGATCGGCATTTAAGGAATTGGTAGTGGATATTCAAGAAGTTGAAGCTGATTGAGCAAGGCAAAGTTTCTCAAAATGGAAAGTGGAATGCAATGTTCTATGATTGGCAAAACTATGGATAGGATTTCCAGTCAATGGAAGAAGGTTATTAATATGCAAGAAGAAAAGAGTGGGGGAAAGAACTGAACCTCGGGGGACACCAGCATTAGTGGAGAAGTTAGAAGACAGAGAGCCATCTACCATCACCCTCAGTGAGCAATCCGAGAGAAAACTGGATAACCAATTACAAAAAGCAGTTGGCAAACCATAAGATGAAAGATTGTTTAGAAGACCTTTATGCCAAACACGATTGAAAGCCCTTTGAGATGTGAAGAGCAACTGCTTGTTTCACTGAACTTTTCCCTCAAATTTATCCAAAAATGGGTAACATAAGCCAGAATATCACAAGTGGATTGACATTGACGGAATCCATATTGGCGATTGTTGATCAGACAGAAGGTTTCTAGGTAGTTAAGAGTTAGCGGTTAATTGATTTCTCCATTACTTTAGAAAGAGTAGAAGTAATTGCAATGGGATGATAATTGGATGGGAAGGATTTATCACCCTTTTTAGGAACTGGCTGGATATGAGTAAATTTCCAAGCAGAAGGATAAACACCTTTGGAATAAGAAAGTGGAAAAGAACAGGAGTAAGTTCAGGAGCATAGGTTTTGAGAACAAGTGGAGAAATACCATCAGGACCTGGAGCTTTCTTAGCATCGAGATTCGTCAAATCCTTCTTACATCCTTTTGACGGAAGACCACAGGAGGCATTGAATGGAGCGTGTTGGGAATGGTGGGAGCTGTTTTAACAAAATCATTAATACACGAGTTGGAAGAAAAATGGGATGCTAACAGGCATCTTTATCCTTGGCTGAAGTGACAACAGAACTATCTGGTTTTGACAGAGGTGGGAGCAGAGATGGGCAAAAGTTGCATCCAGTAGCTTTGGCAAGAGACCAGAATGCTCGGCTACCATTAGGGGAAGAAGAAAGTTTTCTACTCTTAGCTTGTTCAAAATCTAGTTTGGACCGATTAATGACTGCTTTACAATTGTTGCGGGCTTTGGTGTAGGCAGAAAATGAAACTGAAGAATTGAAAACAAGCCAATTACGATATACAACGTTCTTCTTTTGAAGAGCCTTAGCACATTTATCGGAAAACCAAGGTTTAGATAAAGGTCGAGATTTTAAAATGGACTGTGGAATAAAGGATTCCATTCCTACAAGAATAATTTCACTGACATGATCTGAGCAAATGTTGACATCAGAAGTTTTTAAACAGTAATCCAACCAAGGAAAAGAAGAAAAGAAATCTTGCATGTCATCCTATTTTGCATTCTTGTAATGCTAAAGAATAAGAGGTTGGGAATAGCCATGAGATAAAGGCTCCATTAGAGAAGAGACAATCAAGTTGTGATCGGAGGTGCCTAAAGGACCACTCACTTCAACCGTGTACTTAGAAGGGTTACTTGTGAGAAAAAGATCAAGGATGTTGGCTGTATGGTTAAGATTGTCCGGTATTCTGGTAGGTAAATGAACAATCTGAGCGAGGTTGTTAGTATTTGCAAAAGTCTCAGCATCTCAACCAGCTTGGTCTGTGTGACTAAAAAATGGAAGCCAACTGGAGTTGTGAACGTTAAAATCACCAAGGAAAATTACCTCGCAGTTAGGAAATTTGGACTGGAGAAAGTCAAGTTGCAAAGAGAGGAAGTCAAAGGGTTCCAAGTGATTAGTGGAGTTGGGAGAACGGTAGAGACAACAGATGAATTTGACAGAATGAGGTAGAAAGATTTTAAGCAAGGGAAGATTGAAAGAGGGGATTCCAAATTACCAAGCTTCTGACAGGGAATATTGGAACGCGCATATGCACAAGTACCACCTTTGAGGCGAAAGAAATCATACAGCGAATAATTTGGGCAACTGAGATGAGCAGTAATTGAATCAACCAATAACTGAGATTCTGTCAGAAAAAGTACATATGGTTTGGCAGACTGGAAATGGACATCATTGAGATTAGAACTGAGACCATGTATATTTGTGAAATGAACAAGGAAGTGTTTGGGAGGTTTAGATCTTTTCTCAGAGAAGTTTGCTCTATTAGTTTGACAATTCTTGGTGTATTCAATAGTAAGAAAAAGTGGGGGGGGGGGATATGCTGTATGAAGTAATGAAATTTTTGGATATGGCATGCACATGGTAAGAATATATCCAGATCCTTGACATAAAGTAGCATCGACAATGTCTCCCCTGCAATGGGATGGGAGGGACTTGTCACGGAAGATGATGATACACACTACTCGGACTCCCTCCAGTCACTGTCTGGCCGAGTAGAGGTAGCAAGATTATACACTAGCTGATCCGGAAGCTTCCTAAAGCGTTACCAATAGGTTTGGTCCGGTGTACTAACTAGGAGCCGGCCTGTGAATACCGTTTTAGAGCTGTACCCTCGAAATGTAAGGAAGATTGGATCTTGCCATGATATTCATCATAATCTCAAAAGTCATCAGTCATACTGCATGATGGAAGAGATGGGGAAGGGTTGACCGGAACTTAGCTCTGGATACTAAACATGGGTTCCACCACTTCAAGCCTCCAATAAGCAAAGTGGTGGTATTGCACCTGTTGATGAGAGTCATCTACCACAGTTCTACAGTAATGGTTGACAAGAAAAGATTGCTTAGTGTTTGGATTGAATTTCAACTTAGTATTACATATCACTGAGTTTATTACATTAGGCTAAGGCTAGAAATTTATATAAAGGCTTTCAGAAAGATTTGCCTGAGGTTTAAGGAGGCTCTAGTGTGAAAGAATTTATAGTCAGTAGAAGTTGATGTGATAGGTTTAAGTTCCATCTACATAATGCAGATATGATTGGAAAGGCAGCAGATGTAAACATTGAAGGAGCTTTTATATTTAAAGTAACAATTTTAAAAAAATGTAGTCAGGGCGCAAAGTATATGAGGTTTTCAATGTGGATTAAACTGACCTATTTTGGAAGAGAATGCTGAGCAGGTGTTGCATTTATATGCAAAAAACATTGTCTGGGTGTACAATATTGAAGGTCTAGTTAACAGTGTTTGCAGTTCATTTGGAGATTTTAAGCTAAAACTACTTCTTGTGTGCAAAGGCTCTCAAAGGGTTATTTACCTGTTCTTTGGAAAACCAATTAGAAAGCACAGATAACACTACCTGATTTACTTTGTATTGTTGTTCTGCTATCAGGATTAATGTGCCAAAAATAATTTTTACCAATAAGGTTATTTTTAGTATCAGATTCTCTGACCAACATCCAACCACCCTTAATGACCTCCTTAGTGAACATGTATGGTCATTTTCCTTCTTCCAAATGCCATCTGAGTTTTTCAGTCCATGGTATAATTGCAAACTTCAAGGCATACTATGGCTGTAAACATTCAATCAGGCTATCAGAAAAACTGATAGTGACAATGGTCTTACCCCCCCCCCCTAAGGAATTTTGGGAGCTACATTATCTATCATGCTATTGAGAAAATAGTAACTTTCTGGGAGGAAGTCACTTCCAGAGCTATCAGCGAGGTGTGGATGAAACTGTAGAATTATTGTGTGGCTGACTTCTAAGAATTCAGTAAGGGTATATAGCCTATCACACACATCATCATCATCATTGAGCTTTATGAGGAGAATTGAATGGTTGATTAGAGCAACGGCTATGAAAAGACTTAAGCATCTGGATGCAAAAACAAGAAGTTTTCTCATTTAGCTGCTCCTGAGATTTTGCACCTGGACACAGCCATTTCCAGGCTTCATGTTAACTGGCTCTGTCATCCATCTTTCAGCAATAGATTAATTCTTACCATGAAGAATTATCATATGTTGGTTCAGTTATCACAGAGTAGGAGAGAACTCTTAAGAAAAGCTACACGGAAGATGATGATAATGTAGATGCATGAGCTAGGGCCTTAACCACATCAGCTTCTTGATGAAATGTGCACTATTTTTTTTTAAATTTATTTATTTATTTTTGTTGGAATATGATCCTGACATTGCAGAAAAAACAAAAACATATTGAATAATAAACTCCCATTCCTTATACATAACTTTAATGACACCAAACTTATTAATGCCAGCAATACATTGAAAAGTATAGGCATTCAAAACTGTTCTATCTTTTTTTTTTGACGACTGTACAACATTGTTTTCAATGTGATTTCGGCGCCTCCATAGCCAGGTGGGCAGGAGCAGCAGTGCATAGCACACGCATTCTTGAATAGACCAGGGTTCGAGCCCGTGACCACCAAATACGGAGTATGTGGAAAGGTCAGGGAATGACCACCACATATCCCCGGAGCAATATGGCCTTAGTTACTAATGCTCCTAAAAACCAAATAACAAACAAACATCACTGTGATTTCCTTTCAGTGCATATACTTATTTATATAATTGTTTAAAATACAATTATTGAGGTAATACATTAAAAATTTATGATATTTATTTCTTCTTGCTTCATACTCAGTGGCTGGTGAGCTTTGGACATGTTCTTGCTGTATGAAAGCCAATAACTGGTGTAGTTGATAAGATATATGCCTTCAGTTAAGCTTCTGCCTGGTATCACATATCTTCTCTCTCTTCCCCCCCCCCCCCTTACATGTTTCTGGCTCAAAACAAAGCAAGTTGCATACTGTCACATTTGCTAGTGTCAAATTATTTTGTAATCATGTACATTGGGTGTCAGCATCAAAATGAAAGTGTGGAAAGCACTGCATTAATGTGTATACTGCAACATGCTTATCTGTATCTGTTCAATTTTTGTTTTAATTGTTTAAACTTTTACCCAACATTACTTCTAACTTGGAGGGGGGAAAAAGTGATTAACTTGTTTACAAGAAGTTAATTAATACATTGGTGTATTTTATATAAATAAAATAGAATATTCTTATCATATATATGATATATGTGTTTGTTGGTAAAATAGGTAGTTTCTTTTTATTTGCTGAATTCATCCAAATATCTGTTTTGTCAATTTTAGCATAGGGTGTGAAACTTTTTCAAATTCATCCATAATTTACAAGTTATGTGTTGGTGGAATAGGTAGTTCATTATTATTATTTGAGCTTATGCTTATCATGAAACTAATATAAAGTTCAAGTGTCCACCAGAACTTTGATGCATGGACCTGGTGTCACATGTGCATCCACTTGGTATTGGCACACACTTGATATTTGCTTATATGTAACTTTGTAGGTCTCTGCAGTATCACCAAAATGCTTTTTCTGATCATTCATTCACTTGGACGTGGCTTGCCTGTCAGTTAGTCATCTGGACATAAGATATTCCCATCCAGTGCTTGGGGTAAGAGTATTTCCAATGAATATCAAAGTGATTGACTGGTGAATCATGTGAAAATGGTGTAAGTCACCATCGGAAAAGGAGTTCAACAATGGAACTATTAATTTACATGTGTGCAGGTTGCTTGCATAGTTTTGTAGTCTAGATGAAGAATCAAGTTTTTTTTTTTTTTTTTTTAATCTCATTTATTTAATACTGTGTATTTTTTTGATTTCATCAAATTTCATTTAATTTGGTTAAAATTATAGGCTGTGTACAGTTGCATTGTCACAAATTTTACGCAAGAACTACGACTTCACAAGAGGCGCCTCCGTAGCCAGGTAGGAAGGAGCAGCAGTGCATAGCACACGCTTCTTGATTAGACTGGGGTTCGAGCCCGTCACCACCAAATACGGAGGATGCGGAAAGGTCAGGGAATGACCACCGCATATCCCGGAGCAATATTGCCTTAGTTGCTAATGCTCCTAAAAAAACCAAAATAACAAACAACAACTTCACAACAATGCAGTTTTGTGTAGATAAACATATATACACTGTTACATAATAGATCATATTGAAAGTTTACCTTGATAAATTGAAATGCTAAGGAGATATTACT
The DNA here is from genome assembly GCF_048544385.1 of Mastigoproctus giganteus. Classification (NCBI taxonomy): domain Eukaryota; kingdom Metazoa; phylum Arthropoda; class Arachnida; order Uropygi; family Thelyphonidae; genus Mastigoproctus; species Mastigoproctus giganteus. The sequence continues at coordinate 217,085,988 of NC_143579.1, read as the reverse complement.
GTTTTTTGTCTACAAGTAGGGATCTTCTGGTATGCTCGTTCTGTGGCACTGTGCATATTAGAATCAAAAAGTTTTAGAACCTTTGAAACATGCACTCGAAGGATGTTTTGATGAATTTTAAGTATGGATTAAATCATCAAATGTAGACATAGTAGCAATAGCTGAGACATGGTGTCACTTAGACATGAGGGAAGCTGAATTTGAGTATGGACAGTGCAGTGTATACAGGACAGGAGAGGTGGTGGGGTTATGCTCTTAGTTAAAAAGCATATTAAATCTAAGGCAGTGCATCCAGTAGACATGGGTGACGAGTGCAATGTTGAATTAATTTGGTGTGATATAAGCACTGGGAAAACAAAATTGAGAGTAGGAGTGTGTTATAGGCCTAATGACTGTGATAAGTATACCAAACAACTATACAGAGAAATGTGTAGCCCATCAAATCAGAATGTCTCATAATGGGGGATTTTAACTTTCCAGATGTTGACTGGAATTTGTGGGTTGGTCACTGACACACTAGCAAGATTTTTGTAGATTTCTTGATTGTCTGTTTTCTACAGCAGTATGTTAGAAAGGCAACAAGAGGAAGCAATACTCTTGATCTGGTTATCAGCAGGGATTCTTCGTGCATTAAGAATCTACAGGCAGAAGACCCACTGGGTGGCAGTGATCAGTGTACTGATATGGAATTTAATTAAAGACATAAATACTGTCAAGGGTAAAGGGAAAGGCCTTTGATTTCATTTGGGTGACTACAGCAGTCTCAGACAGTTTTTAAATTCTGTGCAGTGGGATCAACTGATGATGTTACCAACAGCAAATTTTAAATGGGAAGTATTTAGGGAAGTAATCAAAGAAACTACTAGGCTTTTCATACATGAAGAAATACTGCTCAAGGCCTAGACATAAATGGCTGTCAGGTGAACTATTGAGACAAGTGGCAGAGAAGAAAAGTGCATGGGATGCATATAAATTATCAGGTGATATAGAAGTCTATGGTAGATATAAATTAGTTGGTGCTGCTATAGTGTGCAGTCTACTGCATCTACTGGACGCTATAGTGTGAGACTACACTACAGCATGCAGACCATAGGCACTATAGCATGCGGTCTACTGGGTGCTACAGTTGATGCTAAAAATATGATATATGAAAAATGAATGGGTTAAAATGCAAAATTATGTGCTAAATGATTTTTAATAAAGACTAAATATTAGCTTAAATGATATCCTTATGAATTATACAACAGGTTAAATAGTACATTTAAATTGATGACTTGTAATTCTTATACTTTTTAACAATATACACTTCAAATATAATTTAAAAATGTCACAAAAAAATCATCTACATCTTTTCTTAGTGCTGTCCAGCAAAAGTGAACAAGATTAAATTGAAAAAGTTTACTGTTATTCCTCTCATTTTCTTTAGAATAAGTGTTTTGGAATCCAACTATAACCATTCAGTTGCTTGCGTGTTTGCTTCTGTCATTGGATCCATATAATTTTCTTGATGGTTCACCATAAAATTGCAATAACCAGTGATATTTATACTACTATATGCAGGCCATTCATCAGAATGAATTACTGAACCAGATTCACATTCCTGTTCAATGTTGGGGATCAAGGTACCTCTGTCACAATGTTTCACATAAAAACACCGACAATCAGGGCCTTGCTTGAGACTAGAAACCCAAGGCCCATCAATTCTTGGTCCATAGTGCCTGTTGTTTTGTACAACTGCATTACCATCTTCAGAGAGAGGAGCTTGGTGGCCATTTAGCATGCTCTGTACCAACCATCTTACCTCATGCATTGTGAGAAATAGTGACTCCACACACTCTCTGCACATGTCCATTGGTATTTCCAGTACTAAAAAGAACACCAGTTCTAAAATTTTGCACAAACTCAGATTGCAGAGTAATTTGTTGTTTATGTTCGTATAATGGAAGAATGCATTGCCTTTCTGGACAGAACATGAAGTTTGGCACACTTTTCCGCGGACAATGAAGTGTAAGCCTATATTCTCCACCTCTGTCATGTTTTCTTTTTTATTGCATGAGGCTACCACATTGATGGCAAAGCCCTACATCTTGGAGTACATCCAGAAGATGGTGTTCAGAAATGCAACTGCAGTGTCTTCTCTCAAGATGACACTTTTGTAGAAATCTTTCAACAGCATTGCATAGGGTAAAATTTTTAGCATTCTATTCTTGAACTTCGGGTTTCTTATTTTTACTCATTCCTTAGTGTAAATGTTGCATCAAAAATCATTCAGCAAATATCGTTGTGTTTTTACCATAATACTGCGCTACATAAAATTAGAGTAGCTAATGATGACAGATGGACTAAGAAAATAACAGAATGGTACCCAAGAGGAGCTAGAAGAAAACCTGGAAGACAAAGGCGGAGATGGATAGATGAAATTCATGAGTTTTTGGGTAGTAAATGGATGGCCAGTGCTCAAAACAGAAGGAACTGGAAAGTTGCTGGAGAGGCCTTCATCCTGCAGTGGATTGAAAATGGCTGATGATGATGATGAATATTTAGTCTTCATTAAAAATCATGTAGCACATAATTTCGTGTTTGTATCACATTCATATTTATTCATATATCATATTTTTAGCATCCACTATAGTGCCAGTAGACCACATGTTATAGTGCTGGTAGACTGCACGCTATAGTGCCAGTAGTGTATTCTCACATTCTAGCATCTGGTAGATGCAGTAGACTGCATGCTGTAGTAGCACCATTAGTCTGTTATCAAGTCACAAAGGAGGTTAGGCAAGCTAAGGCAGATTATGAGAAGTCTCTCACAAGGAATGCAAAGAAAAAGAAAACAGCAAAGACTTCTATACTTATATTAACAGTAGCAGGAAGGGGTTGAATCACATTTGAACACTTCATGCCTGTGGGTTAAGTGTTGATGACCCTGCTCAGGTTGCAGACAAATTGAATAGGCATTTTGCCTCTACATTCATGTGTGATGAATTCTTTAGAGAAAGGGATGTCAGAAGTTTATCAAACTCTTACAAGGAGGTAAATGACTTTGTGATAACTGAAAGGAAAGTGGAGGGGAATTTATTGAAGATTGACATGAAAAGGGCACCTGGAGTAGATGTAATCTATCCAGCTATATTAAGGGAGGCAGCAAAGGAGGTAATCAGACCATTAGCTGTAATTATGAGAGCATCCTTGGATTCAGGGTAGGTCTCTATGGACTGGAGATGTGCGATTGTATCCCCAATTCATAAAGGGGGATCAAAAGACGACATGAATAATTACAGAACTGTTAGCTTAACGTCTGTTCCAGGGAAAATAATGGAATCACTGGTTAAAGAAGTAATGCAGGACCATCTGGACAGGAGTGCAGTTATGCTTGTCACAGAATGGATTTGTTTCAGGAACAATCTTGTCTTACCAATTTGATTGGATACTATTGTGCAGTAACAAAGGAACTGGATGCAAAAAATAATTCTGATATTGCATTCTTGGATTTCAGGAAAGCTTTTGATACTGTTGCACATAATAGACTGCTGTACAAATTGGAGCAGTGGTTATTAAGGGCAAGTTACTACTATGGATGATGGGATGGTGAAGTGGGAGAAGACAGAGTGGGTATCAGTGGACACTGTTCTTCGTGGACTAATGTCATTAGTGGAGTTCCCCAGGGTTCAGTGCTGGTTCCATTGTTGTGTTCAATATCAATATTTATCAATGATATTGATGAAGGTATATCGGACTTAATGCCTTAGTTTGCAGATGATACAAAGGTTTGCAGATGATACAAAGGTTGGCAATGTGGTTAATGACAGTCATCAGGATGAGCTGCTGCAACAAGATCTAGGAAAATTGGGTTGATGGACTGAGTTATATAAGCTTGCTTTCTTGTATCATTTGCCATTATTACTACTATGGCACTATGCATATTAGGATTTAAAAGTTTTAGAACTTTTGAAACATGCACTCAAAGGATGTGGTACCTGTGTGTATCTTCTTATTTGCATATGCAGGAACATGTGTGGATATATATACAGGGTGATTCACTACCAGTACGACAAACTTGCAGGAGGTGTAAGGGGCACAAAGACAAATCGGAATCACATAGCATTGCAGGGTCCGAAATGCCTTTGTCATGCGGTAGAGGACATTGAACGGGAGGTCGCGTGAACAGCGATCCCGCTGGAAGTCAGCATTTGTGAACCGGTTCCCGAGGCAGTAGGATGGACTAGTATTCAAACGTTGAACTGGCCGACATGCACCTCGCGTATGGAGCTGCAGACTGTAATGGGCGTGCTGCTCTGCGCTTGTACCAGAAACGTTTCCCGCACAGGCGTGCTCCTCATCATACGATTTTCGCACGTGTGCACAGAAGGTTATGTGAGACTGGTTGTTTCACGAGAGGTACCATGAATCGAGAGCGAACAACGAGGATGCCAGACAATGAGGAGAATGTCCTACGTCTTGCAGAAGGCAGTACGAGTACTCGAGCGATAGGCCAACAATTGGGTATTTCCCAATCCACTGTATGGAAGATACTGTCAACAAACCAAATGAGTTCATACCATCTGCAATGCGTCCAATCATTGGAGCCTGCGGATTATCCACTCCGGAGGACTTTTGCTACTTGGTTTCTTCAACAGAAACGGTTCGCAAATGCTGACTTCCAGCAGGATCGCTGTTCACGCAACCTCCCGTTCAACATCCTCTACCGCATGACGTAGGCATTTCGGACCCTGCAATGCTATGCGATTCCAATTCGTCTTTGTGTCCCCTACACCTCCTGCAAGTTTGTCGCACTGGTAGTGAATCACGCTGTATATATAAAAGGAATGATTGGTTTAATCATGCACAGTCAGCCAGGAAAGGTAGGCATAAATGCTCTCTCATAGTGAATAGTTTTTACAGTGCATGTATCAGGATATTGCAATTAGAATGAACAAACATTGTGTTAATTTTCAAAAATTTGTGAAAAAAGTCTTTCAAGATTCACAAAAAAAAATTGATGTTTGCTTGTCATCTGCATAGCAGTGTACTAGCAAGTGTAATACAAAAGCAGTTCATCAGATGAAGAATACACACATGTCTACCTTTCCTGGATTTCACCAACTGAGCAATGTATGTGTACTTACACAAACTAGTTATCAGTTATACCTACTCATATGTATTCACATTTGCACAGATATAAAAATGTGCTAGACACTCATTCCTCTGACTGTTTCAAAAATTTGGCAACTTTTGGACTCTGTTACGTGTGTAAATTCATATTATTATTCATAGACATCCATGTATAGAAGTGCATATTTTCATACTGTGAAATTCTTTGTTTTGTAGGAAGAAGAAGCAGAGGTAACTTCTAATAATGATAAAGATCCACAGCTCATTAATTCTTTTGTAAAAAGTATTCAAGATGTTGACTCTCTAAATTTTCATGAGCAAAATATTCAGTTATTTAGCAATAATTTATTAGAAGAAAATAGCACTGATAATACTTTGAAAACACTAGATGAAGAAGCTATCTTTGATGAGAATGTAAACAAATCTGTCCCAAATGATCAGATGACTGCAGAAGGAAGTGTAGGTTCATTGAGGAAAAGTCTTTCTTTTCATAACACTCATTCACTAGATAACGAACACATTGAGGAAGAAGTGGAAAAAGATATAAATGAAAGTGCTAGTAGCTCCTCTATTCCTGAGGGAACATTAAAAGATTATCAAGAGTGGAACAATGTAGAAAGTGTTTCTGAGATAATTACTGAAGGTAGTGAGGAGGTAGTTACTGAGAACAGAAAATCATTGAGAAGGGAAGAACATGAGAAGTTGAAATACAGTTTTGATACAACCAGCAATTCAGACGATATTTATGAAGTAAACAGGAATAACGAAGGAAAGAAAAGAAAAAATAAAATCAGTGTCAGTAAAGTTAAAGAAAAGAAAAAAAGTACAAAAGATAAAAGCCTCCAAACTGAAGTACCAGGTTTGATTATTCCAGCTAAGTTCCAAGATGCAAAGTAAGTAAAATTTTCTATCCTTTCAGTATAGAATTCTTTAGTAGAATTTTTTAAATAAGATCTAGTTATAGTTAAAATAATTTGTGTTATTTATTAATAGCTCTTTTCCAATAATTTCAGATGAGTAAATTTCATCTTGTTAAAATTTTATGCATATAAAAAATAACTTAAGAAACTACTTAACATTTCTTTAACTTTAATAGCAAATTATGTATATTATGAAAATATATTACTTCTATACAAACTTTCTTTTCTTGCTGATAGAAATTGTTAAATACTATTAATTTTTCCTCCTAGATATATTATATAAGATGTTTCAAAATATCAGTTCATTCAACTACAGCATATTTTAAATTTATGATGTTAGAAATAGCTGCCTAATAAACTTTACTTAATAAAACTGTACTAATGACTAGCCCTTACAGTAATCTCACATGTTATATTTCTGTGCCCTGTGGTAAAGGCCTGTATTTCATTCCTCTCAGGGTGTGATTAATTTTGATAAGCTTAAATTTATCACAGTTTGGCCAAGTTAATCTAATGCAAGGGTTCCATGAGGTTTTCTTCCAGAAATTCAGGTTTTCGTCATACAAAACAGCCAACCATGACCTGTAGCTGCCATGATATCTGTTCTGAACAAACCATTAAACCAAACAAATAATGATTTACTGAAATTTTATGATGCATTCTTATCTCTCGTTGACATCAGGAGGGTATCTAATATGTCACTATAAATTGTTTATATTTGATTGCTTCATAACCTTCTTGACTTAGATTTATTTTTTTATACAGGGTGTTTCAAAAATGATGGTGAATAGTTTAAAGGTGAAAAGTACAAACTAAAATAAGCAAAAAAGTCCCGGTGAACATCGGCCGCAAATGAACTGTTTTCAAGATGCACATTTTCTGTTAAGATCCGCCACTGACTATGGGAGCACTCTGGGAGGGTAGTCTGTATCGCTGAGACCTTGCACACACTGGATATGGTAGGGGTACAGTAATTGGCGATGTAAAATTCCCCACACTGCTATGACTCAGTACACACTCTTGCAGCGCAACCCTCCTTGTCGAAATTCCTGGATTTGGTTCTATTCTGTCTAACACCCTTTGCTCAACATCAGGTATTATGCTTCTGGGCCTACCTGTTTGTACTCCATGTGTGAAGCACCCATGCTCTCTAAGGCATTGATTTATCCTGATGAATGTGTGCCTGTTGGGCTGTCTTCGGCAGGGAAATGCTTCTTGGTACAAACATGCAGCCTTGAGTGCACTGCCATTGATTTTACCATACATGAATTGCATGTCTGCATACTCTTTGTTGCTGTAACCTCTTTCCATGTTGACTATCCTTTGACAAGTACTAGTGTGCCTGCTATGTCTCAGAGCACTTTTAATAAAGCCTGTTACCTCCTACCATTGTTTGGCGCATAATGGCCTATAGCTGCCGTTGTGCCGTAAAACATACAACAACAATATGTCTCAGAGCACTGAAAAAGGGGAAAGGGAGAGAATCAGCATAACCTAACCTAAACAAACAAGTCAGTTGTGGATCCCAACTAGAAATGTGCAATATCTTGAAAATGATTCACTTAAGGACCCATGTTTACTAGACTTTTTTTGCATATTGTAGTCTGTACAGTTCACCTTTAAATTATTGACCATCACTTTTGAAACACCCTGTATATTAAATTTAGTGGCATTCATTATATTAGTCACTGAATATAAATAAAACACGAAACTGTTGATAAAAATGATTGTTTTTATTTGGAGATCAAAGTTATTATAAAGAAAATGGTAATGGGGAGAGAAAGATGGCCTGATGTTTCAGGAACAGTCTTGCTTTCTTCTTCTGAGCCATAAAGGGACTAAGGTATGACTGTAAATTCTGAAAAGGCATTACTATTCTACTTATGTGTCCAAGAGTGAAATGTGGATATTTTTAGTACAGGGCTATCCAATTAAAATGTAGCACAGTTTGCTATAGAACTAAATTTTATTAAAAATTAAAATAGAATTTAATTAAAACTGTCACTTCATATGCTGGAAGTGTCTGCCTTACTTGTATAGATGTATTCACTTTTTTTTTTTTTTTTTTTTTTTTTAGTATGCTTGATGTATCTCTATAAAGAATAAGTTCATCAGCAGCCCAAATGCAATTTCAGTGTTTTACTTCAGCCTTGTTTAGGCCTTTTCAGATATTTATTTTAACTTAACATGTCATTGCAAAAATGATTTGGATGAAGCACAGTGGTGTAGTGCTGCAGTAGTTCATGTATGCTCATTTCTTATAGTTGTGCTTTGATTCCATCTCTGCTATGTGTGGTATTATATATTTATTTATTTAATTCCTTTTTTATTATTATTTTTTTGCGACAAAAACACTTGAAGCCATCTCTAAATATTGGTCCGGTCACCTTTACGATTTTGATATTGGCATTATTTTCAAACTTTTACTTATGGTGATAGATACAAAGGTGGCCTGAAAAGTAATGCCTCCTAGCTCACAACCTGAGTGTTAGGTGTCACAGCAAGTTCCAACTATGTTTCTCATCTATCTAATAGTTTCTAATTAGTATATGTTCAATAGTGTTTCTGTATGGTTGTTTGTTTACAACTTACACAGTTTAAAATGGAAGTATTTCACTTGAACACGTGATTCAGGTAATGTGCAGTTGAGTTTCTGACTGCTGAACATGTTAGACTTATCAAATCCTGAATGAACCGCACCAGTGTGATCTGGAAAACAAGGGACAGGCCATGGAATTTTGCCATAAATGTCTCCCTGTCTAAAAAAAAAAATTCTCAGTTCAAAGATCAACTGTGGGAAAGTGATGTTCTCTCTTTTTTTTTTGGACTATATGGGTGTTATCTACATGGAATTTTTGTAAACAAAGACCACAGTCAATTCCATTCAGTATATTGACACATTGGGAGAAGCTCTCAAAAAAAATAAATAAATAAATAAAATAAAAGAGGGGAAAGTAAGGCCTGGAATACAGCAATTTTTGTTCAACACAACCTCACTGCAGCCATACAATATTTGCTGATTTTGTCACTAGGATTTAAAGTTGTTCTCCATCCCTATAGCCTATATTTGGCCCCAAGCAACTTTTTCTGTTCCTAAAGAATACAATAGATATGGCCTGGATGAAGAAGTTAAGTTAAAGCAGCCATGAAGAGATGGCTAGCCTCTCAGTCAAAACAATTTTACTTGAATGGCATACAAAAACTTGTTAAGTGTAGCTATGGTTAGATTTGCATTTATATTTTATATGCCCAGGTAAAAGAGAGATCAGTGCCCTTTTGTAAGACAATAGCTTACAAAATGGCATTGATCTCTCAATTTGTAAAGTTACCACAGTGAGTTTGCCTTATGCTGCACTACTAATAAATAACTTCCCTAAAGAGAAAAAAAAAAAAAAGGGGAAGATAATGTTATTTATTAGTGTACAGTGGCAACCCCCAGATGACCATTTCTACACCTTGTCTGTGGGAGGCCAGGCAAATAGTGTAAGTTCACAGTATGAGATATATCAAGAGCTGTATATATTAACTTTTCAAAATATGATCTGATGAAGCTCTGAAGTTTACCCAGCTGTAAGTAGTACAGTATAACTATGGATGGATTTGCATAGTTAAAGCAGCCATGAAGAGATGGCTAGCCTCTCAGTCAAAACAATTTTACTTCAATGGCATACAAAAACTTGTTAAGTGTAGCTGAGTGGTCAGGAGCGGGAGTGCAGTAGCACACGCTCTTTGAGTAAACCGGGGTTCAAGCCCCTGACTGCTAAATATGGTCAATCTGCCAACCCGCACTGGACCAGCGTGGCAGATTATGGTCCATTTCCCTTAGCATGAATTGTTGAGGAGGCTTCCATCCTGCAGTGGGTTGATAAAGGCTGCAGTTTTTTTTTTTACAATTTGAAAAGCTCTTAGTAGCTTTTCAAATTGTAAAGCTACTAAGAGTTGCTGTATGCTGCACTAAAAATAAGTAATACTTCCCTAAAAAGAGAAGTGTAATGTTACACTTCTCTTTTTAGGGAGGTGTAACATTACCTTACTTTTGTGTCATCTTTATTTTACTTCAAATATAAAATTATAGACCATAGCTATATTGTATTACTTACAGCCATTTAGAGCTTCATTTATTCATATTTTGAAAAGTCATTTCATACACCTTTTAGCATTTCTCACGTTGCAAGCTTATACCATCACTGGGTTGTCAGGTACTGTACTTGGAGTACTAAAGCAGCTATCTTTGAGGTGGCACCGCACAAAGTAATGTTATACTTCTCTTTTAGGGAAGTGTTATTACTTATTAGTACTGTAGCATAATGCAACTTGTTGTAGCCTTATAATTTGAGAGATCAGTGCCTTTTTGAGAGATCAGTGCCTGGGCTATTTTTTCTGAATGAATTTGACCATAGCTACTGTATTACTTACAGCCAGGTTTAGAGCTTTATTTTCTCTAATTTTAAAAATTTGTTATTTCTTGTAAGAAATGTATCAAGTTTGGATGGGACATATAGAAAAATGATACATCAAATTAAAGAAATTTTCTATCTAAGAGTACATTTTTTTCTTTTTGTTTTATTTCTATTCCTTCAAAAGTTATCCAATGAGGCATTACTTTTTTTATACGACCTCTGTTCATACTATCAAATTAAAACTGATGTATTCATAAAAATAGCAAACCACAAAAAGAGTTAAATTGTGGAAATAACAGTCAGAAATTGTACTAAGTTAATTAACCTTAATTTTATATGAAATGCAATAGTACAGTATAATTCATGTCACATTTCATTCTGAATTACCATAATGATTTTTTTTTTTACCCCTGATAAAATATAACTGAAGTCAAGTGAAGTACTTTTGGATATTTTTGTAATGTAAAATAATGATTTCAGCTAATATTCATTATTTTCTTTTTCAGTTATTTAAAAAAAATTGGCTTGCTCCATTTAATTTTGTTTTACTAGATTTTCACACCACGAGACCGATAGTATGAATATGTTTTATCATATACCAGCACAGATGGCTTCTCAGTCTCCTGCTCCTGCTTTTCTTTTGGGATCCACAAGCAATAAAATCTTGGAGACATTAATTACTATGGAAGGTGCAAAAGGTATATATATATTGTAATGCTTTCTCTTTCTCTACTTGTTACTTTTCCATATTAATGTGTTGTCATTGTCTAGAATAAGGGTCAGAACCTATGGCAGATGTACTGAATCCATAGCTCACGACTACCCTGAGTGACATGGAATGATTCCATTTAATCATCCCAACCATGTATTGTAATTAAGAATGAGAGAGAGAGACTGCTTTTACCTACCCATTGTTCTCTCTCTCTCTCTCTCTGCTTAAGGCTGCCTATAGTTTATCTCAGTGAAGCTCCCTAAATGCTTTTCAAAACCTTTTTACTCACGCCTTAGCCGACCGGGCTAGCCGAGTGGGTAAAGTACCTGCCCGGCAACCCAAAGGTCGCGGGTTCGATTCCCGCCTCGGGCTTGGATCAAAGTACTGCAAAAACCTTGGGAGGTGCAATATGGCCACAGAAGCCGATGCGCCAACAACTACCAAAAAAAACAAAAAAAAAAAAACAAAAAACTCACGCCTTATCACCAATTTTTGTAAATTCCAACAAGTGGTTCTTTTACACATAGGTTCCCAATTTTAAAAATTCGCTCACTCCTGGCACCTGAAAGCCCAAATGAGAGTGAAGCCAGTGCATGACCCCTGATCTAGAAATGGTATAAAGAGTTCTTAATGCTTTTATTTAAATGATCAACATTTTTTTTTAAAATGAAATTTACTTATTCAAATTTTAGATATATTATCACTACAGTCATACCTCGATTAATGAATAGGATGCATTCCACGAAATTACTTCGTTAAGCGAAACTTCATTTTCAGAGGTAAAAATACTATGGCCAGAATAGGGATACGTTCCTACGTTAAGTAAATGAAAAGCTTTTTTTCAAACAAAGAAAGGTTTTATTAAATAAACAGTCAACTTACATACAAAGTGAAATCACATTTTAAAATATGAGTCTAAAGTTGATTGTTCATGCTCTTTTTCTCTTTCATTTAACAATTGCCTATATGGAGTTATTGCATTTAACACTGATCACTTAACAATAACACTTCTTCCTAAATCAGGATCATTTTCACTAAAAAAATTTAAAATGTTTTTAATGTCATTTAAGTACCTTTTTTAAATCTTTGGTTTTTAACACTTTTTCGGCAGGAACTTCTTTAACTTCGTCTTCATTTTCTTTGTCTTCGTTGCTAGCAAGGTTTTCTAAATCTTCCACTGAAAAACCATCATCTTCTGCATTCAATAAATTTCTAACATTCTCTTCATCAACATTTTCGAAACCTATTGATTGAGCCATCTGGATAACTTCATTTCTAATTTCTTGGATGTTATTTTCTTCTTCTAGTACAACTTCTGGCCATATTTTGCACCAAACTCCATTTAAGCATTTCTTAGTGACTTCTTTCCAAAAAATCAATATTTTCAATTGCGTTTTTAATGGTGTAGTTTTTCCAAAAAGTTTTAACTGTCATTTCCTCTTTATCCTCTAGTTCAATTGAATTGCTTAATGTTCGATGCAGATAATAAGCTTTAAATGATGCTATTACTTCCTGATCCAGTGGTTGAATCAGGGAAGTTGTGTTTGCTGGAAGAAACACAACTTTGACAGGAATGCATGTGTCCAACGTGTTAAGATCAGTAGGATGTCCCGGAGCATTGTCTAACAACAAAAGAGCTTTTTCTTCAAAGTTGTTTTTTTGACAATACCGTTTTACTTCAGGACAAAAGTGGTTAACAAACCAATCAGTAAATAACTCCTTGGTAACCCACTCTTTTCTGTTTGCTTTCCATATTACAGGTAAATTCATTTTTATGTTGCCTTTTAACGCCCTCGGATTTTCTGAATGGTAAACTAATAACAATTTTAATTTATAATCGCCAGAGGCATTTGATCCAAAGAGTAACGTTAAACGGTCTTTGGCTGCTTTGAACCCAGCAGCTGATTTTTCTTCGATAGAAATGAAGCTTTTTGATGGTAGCCATTTCCAGAACAAACCGCTTTCGTCAACATTGAACACCAAATTTGGTGGAAATTTTTCACGTTCAATTATTTCCTTTAGTTTTTCTGGAAACTTATTTGCAGCTTCTCCTGTTAATTTTACACTATGAATCCTGGCCCATTTTTTAAATTTCTCGAACCAACCACGAGAAGCCCCAAAAGTTTCTGTAATTTCTTCAGTTTGTTTAGATTTCAGGTGATTAAACAAAAATAATGCTTTTTCTTGAATCACCATTTGACTTAAAGGCATATGACATTGTGACATATCATCTATCCACAAACTTAACATTTTCTCCATTTTTTTCTAAAATTGGACTCCTTAAGCGAGTTAATTTTGCCACTGTAACATCTGTACAATCCTGAGCAGACTGTTTTATTTTTTCTGCTTGACTTAGTATGGTTGTTAAAGTTGATTGCGCTAATCCTAAAGAATGTGCCACATCGGATTTTCTTTCGCCGCTTTCAACATGTTGTACGATATTTAGTTTAGTTTCCAAAGAAATTGCTTTTCTTTTCTTTGATTCTGGCATTTTAACTAAAAAAAAAAAAAAAATATTTCTATTAAAATTTACAAAATGTACATTATGTAATGCTATCAAAGCTAAAAAACCTACGTCAATTTTTGCAATGCGCCACACTGAAACAACGTCAATCATGTTTTGTCAATCACTAAAACAACGTCAATCGTGTATTGCAATGCACCACACTGAAACACACCCTATGAAGTGTAAACAACGACTAAATTAGGCGAATGACGCGCAAAACTGTTATGACAGACACACCCACAGCTCGGGAGTACATAACGAGTTGCGTCAGTCACCAATCGGATGATTGTTGGGCGTTGGCCTTAAATTGGAATATTGTACACCTGTCCATTGTACACCCAAGAAGTTAATGAGGCAGTTAGAGAAAAAAGAAAAAAATAGTATAAGAAAATTTTGAAAAATAACTGTAATAAATTCTTATTAGAATATGAAGAAAAGTGTAAAGGAGTTAAGCAGCACTGGCTTCTGGTATTTTGATACCCTTTTAAGACAATATTTGCTAGAATTCCTCCCTATTGTTTTTTTTTTTTTTTTTTTTTCTCTCTCTCCTCTTGTCAGGCATCTTTTGGGTTTGGTAGTAAGGAGGGTGGCAGAAGAAGAAAAGGCAATCCATGGATATCCCCAGAAAAAATCTATTTGATATTTACATAAAACAGAATTTTTTTTTATCTATTAGATGTCAAAAACAAAATATGATGTTGAAATATTTGTATTTATTCATAATTCCAACAAAAACAAAATTATTATAAAACATTAATCTTTGTTCTGCTTTGAAATAAAATATTATTATAATTATTAGTAGTGGCATATGATGCAAGAAAGCAGGCTTATAAAGCATCAGCAAAAAAAAAATACTTCCTGCCCCTGTCCATTGCCTTCAATAATGTGTCTAGTTCTTCCTTGAATTTATTCAAACTTCCACAACAACAGATGAAAGTTTGTTCCAACAATCAATCACTCGTTGGCTGAAAGCAGTATAACTGTTCGGTTATTTCAGATAAGTAGGTACTACTCCTGGAGAAAGAAATCAAAAAAACAATATTTCAACTCTTTGCGTGGAATTAAAAATGAACTTGCCTATAAAAACATTAATATTGCTGGCTTTTTAATTGAAATTTAATTCTGTCAACCTTACAATATTTATATTAGTTTGTCTGCATCCAATTCTCAAGAAAACTCGTGTTTCAGTTGATAATATCACCAAGCCATTTAATATTCTTGTGACATATTCAGTGGAAGATTTGTTTTTATTAACTTTAACATAGAGAAATTATGTTCTTCTCCTGCAATATTTATTGGCAGAGTTAATAAAATGTGAAGAGTAACAAAAATATTTGGAAATTATGTTTCTAAGTTGTTCTTACAGATGTAGTTTAACATTTCTACTGGTATGGAATAAATATTGGTATCAATATGTCTGGATAGATACTGCAGTTCCTTTACAGATCTCAACTAGATATATCTTTATTTTCATCATCAGTATAAGCTAGTTTAAGATTTGTGCCTTCTTTGTGTAATTGTTCTTTTCCATTTCAACAATTGCATTAATTTCACGTAAATTTGTTATTGTGTCTGTTCAAATCTACCATCAATTTGAATCGTGTTGCCCAAAAGTTTAGTTTAAAATTCTGAATGTCATCCTCTACAGGTTGATTTTCATAATCAGATAGGGTTGTTTTTTTTTTTTTTAAGGCTCTACATATATGAACTCCACTAAAAAAAAAAAAAAAAAAAAAAAATTTCCAAAATGATAAACAGATTTTCAATTGTGTTTTCATATATTTGTATGTATTTATTTTTACAGTTTTTCTGCCCCTAAAATTTAGTTGCATAAGGCAGGCTCCTCCTGTTATTGCTCCATGACCTGGCACCAGGTGTTAAGATATGTGTGTGAAATAGGCTAGAGAAAAATCTTGAGAAGATTTTGGGAGAAATGTTTTGGGTTTAGTTAAATGTCTCAGAACAGGGGAAAATAACCATAACTGAGAAATGAAGAAGTTAAAGGAATCACTGAAGAAAAGAAATATGCAGCGTTTAGATGAAATTTGTCTTGAATTGTTGAAATCTAGAGGGAAATTGTCACAGTGGTTACATCATATTATTCAGAGGTCATTTTGTAAAGGACAAATTCCAGAATATCACACCAAGGTATTAATTGCACTAATACATAAAAAGAGAAATAAAACTGAATGTGGAAATTGCAGGGATTTAACCTCTACAATTTCCAAGTAAAATTTATTCAAGTATCTTAGAGAAGAGAGTTAGAAATATTGGGAATGTAGAGGGAGTATATATTTTATATATGAATTCTCTTTTAGGATATTGTTTAATTTTACTATTTACTTAACCAGTTTGGCAGAAGCCTTGGTTTAGTTTTGAGAATGGTCAAATGTTAATTCTTTCATTTAAATGTAATTTGGACATTTTTAAAAAAAAAATTATATGAAGTAATCTGTTAGTGGTTTGGGATCCTTGCTCTCTATGTGAATTTATGGTTATCTTTTTATTTAAGGAAAAAGTATTTCTTTTTCTTAAAATTGTTTTTAAGATTATTATTATTCTTAAAATGTTCTTAAAATAAAATTAAATAATGAATATATAACTACATTGTTAATTTAATTTATTAAAAAATTAATTATTTATGATATTCATTGCAAAATCATTTTGTTATAAGAGTATATGTACGGTTAATGCACAGCTGAAGTAAACATAAATTGCATGTGCATTGCATTTGAACAAGGTTTGACATTGAAGTTTTGTATAAATTTGTCATCCATTAAATGGTTATTATTAAGAATAATTTTTTCTAAATCTCAGTAATCCATGACAGCAATAGGTTGTAAAGGGGTTCACTAATGTACTCACCTTTAAAATGAAGTGCATTACAATGAGAAGCTTGTAATGCACTTCATTTTAAAGGTGAGGACAAGAAGAGTCATTGTTTAAGAACATTGAAATAAACTGTTCCATTCATTGTTTAGTGATATTCTATAAAGAAAATTCAGATTTATCACCTTTCTTGTCCCTCTTTGTTGTATAAATTTCTGATAACGTGTCTTTATGTGGAATTTCTTGATACACCACAGTGTCGCCTTGGTATTCTGTATGCATATTGTCATGAATACTGGGAGTTGAAAGTCTATATTCTTTAATGCTACTTGGGCTCTCTTCTCTAAGCAATCACATGAACAACTCTAGGAAACATTATCCTAGATGTAGTCTTCCAAGCACATAATAAAAAGCTATCCAATTGAAAATTTTTCTAGTGAGGCAAATATGGAATGCTGGGAAAATTGAATTCTTTTACCTTGGCTCTGTCTTTTCAGCTTGACGATTTTTCTTTTTTACTTTAGAGAAATAATTTTATTAAATTAACCAGGTTATTTCAACAGAATGGATATGATTATGAATGCTTGTAAAATCTTTTCGTAAGAAGGAAATTTCTTTCCTAGTAACTGCATAGAAATTTTTATTCCATTGTATTAGATTTCCAACTTTGTTTTCCAATATTCCTTTAATTAACTACCTCAAAAGGGTTTTATATCCAAAACTGTAACTCATAATGTACATTACATAACTTCAAAGATAGTTAAATGCAAATATCACATCTTCTCAGTTACATTTTTAACAATTGCAAAAATATGCAGCACTATCAACGAAGGTATGGTGAAAATTGTAAACATTCATGTTGAGGTTTGTGATTGTGGTGTAATAGAAGTAGAGCACATATATTGAGAATGTTATCAACGATGGTAGGATAATATCACAGAGAATTTGGAATATCAACAAAAGCAAACCAAAAGTGGACATAAAGCAAGTTGTTGGCATTTGACAATTTAAATGTAGCAATAGTTTAGCAATTGCTTTTGAAATTGTTAATGCAGTGAACAGTCTCAGGTTCAGTCAAATTATGTGAAAATAGCACAGTCAGATAAGCAAATGTCTCTCAGGGAAACATTTGGAGGCAAGATATTAAATAGCTTCATTAATTGATAAGGCTCTAGAATAGAATTTTGTATGCTTGTATTATAACTGTAATTGTTCTCCTGCAGTTGTGTGCAATATGATCTCACCAATCTCCTATTCTATATAGAGAAAACAGTTTTAAATTGAAGTTTAGTATATCTTACTTCAAATAATTCCAAGTCTGCCAAATATTATCCACATAAGGAATTTTTTTGTTAGAAAAACAACAGTTGTATACTTTGCAGTATGCAGTGAGTACTGTTTATAATGATCACCAACATCCTTTAGTAGCTACTATATAAGGTGTTGATGATCAATATGGAAGTACTCAGAGTACATTTTTTTCCCCGGCAAGTGGGTTTCCTAACCTTTGAGATTGCTCTGGTGCTGACCAAGAATCTGCAAGTTTCATTCGGCGCCTCCGTAGCCAGGTGAGCAGGAGCAACAGTGCATAGCACACGCTTCTTGGTTAGACCGGGGTTCGAGCCCGTGACCACCAAATACGGAGGATATGGAAAGGTGAGGGAATGACCACCGCATATCCCCGGAGCAATATGGCCTTAGTTGCTAATGCTCCTAAAAACCAAACAAACAAACAAAGCAAGTTTCATTGGAAAATTTAGGATGTGAAAAGTTCTAGCATTATTAATTTACAGTGAACCCCCGGATATTTGTGGGGGATGTTCCTAGAAATCAGCACTAATATTAAGACCATCTAATTTTATGTGGATAGGAAGGCTAGGTGGACCTTACTTACATGTACCAAGGGTCACAGTCTTAACATGAAACATATGTAATAACATGCTTATTGTAACAAAAAATAAATATAAACACTATCAACCCAACAGTGTAATTTGGCCGCCAAAAAAATCCACAACAACAACAACTATTAACCTACCAATAATAATGATATTCAAAAGATATAGGGTGGCTATGATACAGGAGGATGGATTAGAGATTAAAGGTCTTTCCAGAGAGGTGACTTTTATGAGAATCTGCAGAGGAAGAAGGTGAAGTTGTGATGTTCTTAATTTTTTTTATGCATATTTGCTTCATCTTTCATTTCAAATCCCTGTTAGTTTCCTTGTAAAGGGCTGCATGAACCTCCAGTCCACTTAAATTTTTGACTATGCTCCATCAAAAGGTTCATTTCAAATACCTTGTCATCCAGAACTTTTTAGACCTATCCATCCAAAATATCCAACAGTCTTAAGTAACAGCCAAGTCTTTTGAATGATGTCTCTTCTTTGCTAGTTTGATCTCATTTTATTTGAAATCATTGAAACTCACCTCCTACACCATATGATGAAATGACAATCGTCTGCAGCTCTTCTGGTAAGAATTCTGACAAATGTGGGCCAGAGTAATGTGACTTTAATTGTTGTAATGAGACCCTGATCCATCATTCAGTTCTTAAAAATGTGGTGAAGGAAGTGATACAAAAAGGCAGTTTATCCTTATATCAGTGAGTATATAAAATTAAGTGGTTTAAAGAAACATAGTTTGTCCTAAAAATCCAGAAAATAAATAAGTTCTACATGCAGTTTGCTATTATGAAAAGAGCAATTCTTAAAAAACACAGTTGAAACACTTCACTGTCATTTTCCTCTTCATAAAATGAAAAAACTTTTTATTGTTACATTAGAATTAGAAAATTTTGAAATTTCACTAGTTAAAAAAAAAAAAAAGAGAAAGCTAAATTAGATAAGATATTTCTCTCTATATACTGGCATATCTGCTCTGGAATTGACAACAATGAAATCATTAAGTTGCTGCTCTGTTGTCAGCTACATAAATAGTACTGTTAAAACTTGACTCTACTTTTTATTAAATTTTTTTAATCATCTGATGGTGATTAGGCTATATATCTGTGCAACCTGCAAAAGATGCACCAATGTATGTTCAAACATCTGCAGACAGTGAGGGACTGGAATAAGAATTGGCCTTTGCATTTAAAGTAAACTGTCCTAGCAATGGTGAATAGCATGACCTTGGTATGGATAACACTAGTCAACAGCTAAACTGTTTTGGTAATAAAATTAGCCAATTTTGACTTATATTAATGTGCTAAATATGAATATGACAATTAAATTGGATTATTAGCTCTAGTTTTGATCTACTACGTCACTTTACATCAGGGGTGGGCAACTTTTTTCGTCAGCGGGCCGAATGAAATTTTCGTATCATGATGCGGGCCGAATGAAATTTTCGCATCATGATGCGGGCCGGAATAGATTGAACAATTTGATAAAAAAAATCAGAACCTAAAAAAATGTTATATTACTTGAATTACCAAATTATTAATGTATTTTAAAAAAAAATATCTGAATGTCCAATTATCATTGAAAATGTGGCATTCGGCATCAGTTTTTCTTTTTTTTTTTTAATTGGCTCATTTTATGGTCTATAAATTATATTAAATTAAAAATTGTAATAATTAGAAAAGACATAAAATATCTCGCACCAATATTATTTTTTTCAATAAGAAGTCAAACCCAAAGGAACTTCGTTCGATCGATGCTACAATAATAATTAGGAAATAACTCTTTGACGCTGCGTAGAATCACTTGGTTACTGTTGTACTGGCCGCGATTCCCGATTGAACTGAATTAAGCCGAACGTTTACGGCGAGTGTAGTCAGGTACGGATTTTCTATATTTATGCATTTACCGAGGGGGCCGGATTCAACATCGTCGCGGGCCGGCTGTTGCCCACCCCTGCTTTACATGTATAGTGCCATTTAATGCTTTTACAACACTGTTTTTGCTTGATTTTTGGGGAAGTTTAGCCTTGAGGTACAGTTTGTGTGGGAACACTGCAGCCATTAGTGCTGAGTCACACTATTTCCTCTCTAGATGTGTCATTCAGTCAATCTGAGCCAGCTATCTGTCCATGCTATATTTGGTTTTGACTAAGCATAAACTTAAAATTTGGCATGTTGCATTAGTGTGTAAATAGTGCAGTTGATTTTTATGTTTGTGGTGAAAGTGACATTTGCATCCCAGAAGTGTGCCATTACTCCGATAATAATAAAAAAAAAAAAAAAAAAAAGCCCACAACTGTTATATTGGCTGAAAAGTTGGGGACCAAGAGAAAAACTGACATCTCATATTTTCTGCAATAATTGTGTTTCTGATCTCTGCAGCTGGGTGATAGAGAAGGCCACTCAATGCCTTCTGCTGTGCCTATGGTATGGAGAGAGCCTTTGGATCATATAACGGACTGTTATTTTTGTATGGTACCACCGCTTCACCAAGGGATTTCCAAGAAGAAAAATTGAGCCTTAAGTTACTACTTTAATATACCATCTGCTATTTGACTGGTACCCCACAGAGAAGGACGTGCCATTTGTGAGCCACCAGCTGAATATGTTTTAAAATCTGATGAGTTAGGTGATGGCTGAAATAAATCAACTGAACCCTCTACATCAACAGATTTTGATTTTATTTCCAAATTCCCCTCTGCAGAACCAATGAAATTACACAAAATGAATTAAATGACCTTATCAGGATCTTGATTTACCAAAAAATAAGGCAGAACTTTTAGGCTCAAGACTGCAACGGTCCTTGAGGTTGTCACAGACATTCTCTCAGATATGCCAGACAAGCTGTTCTTGCTACCTGGGAGTCTAAAACGCTGATGGAACTGATATTTGGGTGACACTCAAGTCAAGTGGACCCAATTTCGGCGAAGTCCGGACGGTCTATGACAGCCAAATCCTCTGCTTGCACCTTCACGATGGTGGGACTGTTAGTAATCCTGGGTATAACCTTCATGCACAAGTACATGGTGGGTGACCACCCAGGTGTGAACCAACGTAAGCAGGGGTCGAGGTGTGGCGCCCACACCACATGGAGGAACGCCGCCCCTCTATGTTACCAGGCAGTACTAGGTGGTAGATGACTCTCATCAACCGGTGAAATACCACCACTTTGCTTATTGGAGGCTTGAAGTGGTGGAACCCATGTTTAGTCTCTAGAGCTAAGTTCCGGCCAACCCTTCCCTATCTCTTCCATCATGCAGTATGATTGATGATTTTTGAGGTTATGATGAATGTCGTGGCGAGATCCAATATTCCTTACATTTCGAGGGTACAGCTCTAAAACGGTGTTCGCAGGCCAGCCGCTAGATAGTGCACCGGACCAAACCTATTGGTAACTCTCTAGGAGGCTTCCGGATCAGCTAGTGTATAATCTCACTACCTCTACTCTGCCAGATAGTGACTGGAGGGAGTCCGAGTAGTGTGTATGCGGGGAGCATTGTCGAGGCCACGTTATGTCAAGGATCTGGGTATATTCTTACCACATGTACGCCATATCCAAAAATTTCATTACTTCATACAGCATGTCCCACCCATTTTTTCTTACTATTGAATACACCATGAATTGTCAAAATAATAGAGCAAGCTTATCTGCAAAAAGATCTATACCTCCCAAGGACTTCCTAATTCATTTCACAAATATACGTGGTCTCAATTCCAATCTCAACGATGTCCATTTCCACTTGCAGTCTTCCAAACCCCATGTACTTTTTCTGACTAAATCTCAGTTATCAGTTGATTCAACTACTGCTCATCTCAGATGTCCAAATTATTTGCTGTATGATTCCTTTCGCCTCAAAGGTGGTACTTGTGCATATGTCCGTTCTGATATTCCCTGTCAGAGACTTGGCAATTTGGAATCTCCTCTCTTTGATCTTCTCTGGCTTAAAATCTCTCTACCTCATTGTGTAAAATTCATCTGTTGTCTCTACCGTTCTCCCAACTCCACTAATCACTTGGAGCTCTTTGACTTCCTCTCTTTGCAACTTGACTTTTTCCAGTCCAACTTTCCTAACAGTGAGGTAATTTTCCTTGGTGATTTTAACGTTCACAACTCCAGCTGGTTTCCATTTTCTAGTCACACCGACCCAGCAGGTCGAGATGCTGAGGCTTTTGCAATTACTATTGACCTAGCACAAATTGTTCATTTACCTACAAGAATACCGGACAATCCTAATCATACAGCCAATACGCTTGATCTTTTTCTCACAAACAACCCTTCTAAGTACAAGGTTGAAGTGAGAGGTCCTTTAGGCACTTCAGATCACAACTTGGTGATTGTCTCTTCTCCAATGGAACCTTTATCTCATGGCTATTCCCAACCTCGTATTGTTTGGCATTACAAGAATGCAAAATGGGATGACCTGCAAGACTTCTTTTCTTCTTTTCCTTGGTCTGATTACTGTTTCAAAACTTCTGATGTCAACGTTTGCTTAGATCGTGTTAGTGAAATTATTCTTGCAGGAATGGAATCCTTTATCCCACACTCCACTTTAAAATCTCGTCCTTTATTTAAACCTTGGTTTTCCAATAAATGTGCTAAGGCTGTCCAAGAGAAGAATGTTGCATATCGTAATTGGCTTGTTTCTAATTCTTCAGTTTCATTTTCTGCCTACACCAAAGCTCGCAACAATTGTAAAGCAGTTATTAATCCGTCCAAACTAGAGTTTGAACAGGCTAAGAGTAGAAAACTTGCTTCTTGCCCTGATTGTAGCCGAGCATTCTGGTCTCTTGGCCGCAACTTTTGCCCATCTCTGCTCCCACCTCTGTTCAAACCAGATGGTTCTGTTGTCACTTCAGCCAAGGATAAAGCTGACCTGCTAGCATCCCATTTTTCTTCCAACTCATGTATTAATGATCTTGGTAAAACACCTCCCACCATGGGCGCCTCCGTAGCCAGGTGGGAAGGAGCAGCAGTGCGTAGCACACGCTTCTTGATTAGACCGGGGTTCGAGCCCGTCACCACCAAATATGGAGGATGCAGAAAGGTCAGGGAATGACCACCGCATATCCCCGAGCAATATGGCCTTAGTTGCTAATGCTCCTAAAAACCAAATAACTAACTAACTAACTAACCTCCCACCATTCCTAACACGCTCCATTCAATGCCTCCTGTGGTCTTCCGTCAAAAGGATATCAGAAGGATTTTGATGAATCTTGATGCTAAGAAAGCTCCAGGTCCTGATGGTATTTCTCCACTTGTTTTCAAAACCTGTGCTCCTGAACTTACTCCTATTCTTTGCCGCCTTTTTTCACTTTCTTATTCCAAAGGTGTTTTTCCTTCTGCTTGGAAATTTGCTCATATCCAGCCAGTTCCTAAAAAGGGTGACAAATCCCTCCCATCCAATTATCGTCCCATTGCAATTACTTCTACTCTTTCTAAAGTAATGGAGAAATCAATCAACCGCCAACTCTTAAACTACCTAGAAACCATCCATCTGATCAACGATCGCCAGTATGGATTCCGTCAGTGTCGATCCACTGGTGATATTCTGGCTTATGTTACCCATTTATGAACTAATTCAATGGAAAGGTTCGGTGAAACACAAGTAGTTGCTCTTGACATCTCAAAGGCTTTTGATCGTGTTTGGCATAATGGTCTTCTAAACAAGCTTCTATCTTATGGTTTGCCAACTGTTTTTAGTAATTGGTTATCCAGTTTTCTCTCTGATCGCTCACTGAGGGTGATGGTAGATGGCTCTCTGTCTTCTAACTTCTCCACTAATGCCGGTGTTCCCCAAGGTTCAGTTCTTTCCCCCACTCTTTTCCTCTTGAATATCAATGACCTTCTTCCATTGACTGGAAATCCTATCCATAGTTTTGCCGATGATAGCACATTGCATTCAACTTTCCATTTTGAGAAACCTTGTCCAGCTCAATCAGCTTCAAGTTCTCGAAAATCTGCTGCCAATTCCTTAAATGCCGATCTTCAGGTAATTCTCCAGTGGGGCAAAGACAACTTAATTGATTTCAACCCTTCTAAATCTCAATCTTGTCTTATATCTCGCAAAAAGGATTCTTCTGCTCCTATGCTTCTCTTTAGTGACACTCCGATTTCTAGGCAAAATGATATATCTCTTTTGGGGATTACCCTGACTTCTAATCTCTCTTGGCACAAACACATTACAAATATTGCTTCCTCTGCATCTAAAAAACTTGGTTTTCTCTTTCGCTCTCGCCGTTACTTTTCTTCCAAACAGCTGCTCACTCTGTATAAATCCCAAATCCGCCCTGCCATGGAATATTGTTCCCACATCTGGGGTGGTGCCCCCAAAACCTCTCTCAGGCTTCTTGATTCCATTCAGAAGAGAGCAGTTAGGTTAATTAATGATTCATCTCTAACAGAGTCTCTCCACTCGCTTTCTCATAGACGCACTGTTTCTGCTGCATGCCTCTTCTACAGATACTTCCATGGGCACTGTTCTTCTGAATTGGCTTCTATAATTCCTGCTCTCTCTTTCAAAACAGTCCGAACACATGCCGCCACCAGCCAACATCCATTTACTGTCCAACTTCAAACCCACAGAACCAACTTTTCATCTTCCTCATTTATTCATTCAACTGCCGTTTTCTGGAACAACCTTCCTTCATACGTATTTCCTGAAAATTACAACCTACAGAAGTTCAAGTCCAATATCAACAAATATCTTCTTTCGTCTTCTCAACCTCCAACCCAAGCACGGTACTAAGTACTATAGGTTCTAATACCTCTCGTGTTTGGGGTTCTCATAAAAAAAAAAAAAAAGAAAAAATCTCCTAATGTTAGTCTGTATATGAGTGCCGCAAAAAAGATTTTGCCCACTTTTTTTAAAATGGAAAATAATCTTGTCTGCATCAATGGTTTAATGGACTCACTTAATATTGACCACAGCCCTCAAGACTGGAGATTCTTCATAGATTCTTCTAAATTGAGTTTAAAATCAGTACTACTACATAATGGTAATGTATGACCATCAATCCCAACAGGCCATGCAGTTCATATGAAAGAATCATATGATAACCTGAAGCTCCTTATTGAATTCATCAGCTACAAGGCAGATTTACCAGTGGCAGATTTAAAAGTTATCGCTACCTTGTTAGGAATGGCCTCTGTAGCCAAGTGGTTAGGAGCGGAAGTGCAGTAGCACATGCTCTTTGAGTTGACCGGAGTTCAAGGCCCTGACTGCTAAATATGGTTGATCTGCCAACCCACACTGGACCAGTGTGGCAGATTATGGTCCATTTCCCTCAGCATGGATTGTTGAGGAGGCTTCCATCCTGCAGTGGATTGAGGATGGCTGCAGTTTTCCTTGCCTGTACCTGTTATAAATGCGGCAGAGAAACAAAATTTTGCTGTTTTCTTTGGGACAGTAGAACATGGTCTGTTTGTTACACAAGGAAAGACTGGTCTTCAAGGCAATCATGTGATCCAGTGATGAAAAATGTCAATTACAGTCCACTAGTTGAGCCAAGCAAAATCCTGTTACCTTTCCTACACATAAAATTGGGACTTATGAAACAATAAACAGTTTGTTATGGCTACTCTGGATCAAGGTGGACCAGCTTTCAAATACCTCAAGGAAAAATTTCTAAGACTTAGTGAGGCGAAAATAAATATTGGCCACAGATACAGGATTCTCAAGGATGAACACTTTGACCAGATCTCTCATGATGATGAGAAAGCAGCCTGGGATATTTTCAGAATTTCAGAAACAAACTTTCTAGGAAACAACAAACAGATAACTATAAACAGCTTGCAAGAAACCTTTCATCTTACCATAAATTAGGTTGCAACATGTCATTAAAAATGCACTTTTTTCATTCCCATTTGGATTTTTTCCCAGACAACTGTGGTGCATTAAGTGATGAGCATGGCGACAGATTCCATCATGATATCTTGGCAATGGAGAAGAGATGCCAAGGCTAGTGGAACTCTGCAATGCTAGCTGATTATTGTTGGACTGTGCCAAGAGATGCCCTAGATGTTGGGTACAAATGACAGGTGAAGAAAAAGCATAAAATGTGAATCAAGTGATTTTTATATATTTTGCTGATCAATATGAGTTAATATTTTTTTCAATAACTAAAAATGTATCAATTCTTATTATTTTAACTGTTTTCTGAAGTTTTTTTTTAACATATAACATGTTTTTCAATATATTAAACATTTAAGTTGGATATTCTTTATTTATCCCATTTTAGGCCTGCATAGTGTATTTTATAGAATGTAAGACTTGACAGTCTTTGCAAAATTTGAGCAAAAGTAATTTTTTTAATGCTAATTTCTGAACTCTGCACATGCAGAACAATACAGAAAAAATACTTTCATCAAAGAAACGAAAAAAAAAAAAAAATTGAAAATTTGTTGACCAGTAATTAAATTTTTTTAATTATAAAGTAATGATAATTATATAAAAAAAATGAATAAACAAAAAATCGTGCACTGATAATCTTTTACCTCCATTACTTGAAAAGATTCAAATTTTAAAATAGATTGCTGGAAACACATAACCGGAAGGGTATAAAGAGAAAAATATAAATGTAAGTTCAGTTTATGGACAAAGTTTGAATTTTCCATTAGAGCCAGCCCCATTGACCCTTCTGGCATTTGCCAGATGGCCAGTATTTCATTGACTGTGAATTGTAAAACAAAGAAACTATAAGCATAGTTTCCTGCTGGCCTTTAGCCAGCAGGTAGTTAGTTGGTGGAACAGACTTCCATCCTTTGTTGTGGAAGTTGATAGCCTAAATAAATTTAAGGCTGAGCTGGACAGATATTTGGAACAAACGGAGGTGTGAAATGGGAGCAGTTTTTTTTTTTTTTTTTTTTGCTGATGCTGCATAAGCTTGCTTTCTTGCATCATATGCCTATGTTAATGCCAGTGAGCAGTTAATTAGCCAGTGGATTATTTATACTTGCAAAATTTGTTTGTTTCGGATTTACAGCTAATTAAAAAAAAATTCTTAAATTCCATTGCCTCATAATTAAAAATTAGATAATTTGAATCATTTCAATGGATATGTAACTTAAAAATTATCTGCACCCCACTGTGATATGTTTATTACTTTGTTTTATTCCTGCATTGGAAACGTGACCTATGTCTTCAATACTTTTTTGTATTATCATTTGTGGTAATTATGCTATGCCCTTTATATGTTATCTCAACATTATGTAATGGAAGTACACTATTTCAGACTACATTTTTTGCATAGACTAAATTTATATGTAGCAAGTGCTCTTCATTCTGCTCATTATGTTTTACTATTTTAGCTCAAGTTATCTATCATATATCAGTAAAACTTTCAATATTCAGTAATATATGTGAATAATAATTTATTAACCATTAATAGCCGTGGCACTAATGGCAACTGTTATTTAATGCATGTAGCATTATCTTCCTACCAGCCATGCTTGCTTGCACTAAACGAAATGGTAAAACTTCAAGTAGACAGATGTGAAAAGTGGCAAACTAGACAAAAACAGCTATATACAGATCTTGTGGGATCATTTCAGGAAGATTTTAAATATACTACTTGGGATGAAACACATCAGGTAAGATTGTTTAATTTTGCTAGCACTAAATGAAATATACTGTTTTATAGTTGTTTTGTAATTTGTTTAGCATGGGATTTATTTAAACTGCTTATTATCTAAATGCATTTTAGGGCTTAAGTCTCAGGGTGCATGAAAGTTTTACTGAGAATGGCATCATTTAAGTATCTTATATTGTGAATAACTTCACAACAAGTTGCCATGATATTGCACTACCTCAAATAAGTAATGCTTTACCAATGGAGAAGACTATTCGAGGTAGTACAATATAATGGCAACTAGTTGTAAAGGTATTCGCAATATGAGATACTTAAATGATGCCGTTCTCAGCTATTTTAGAGTTTGCGTACTAACATGATGTTCTAGCACTAACTTGTACATCAGTTAAATTTTCACATAGCCTTAGTCTTAAACCCTAAAATGCATTTAGTCTGATTCATTTCATAACTGAATTGTCATTGCATCATCAGGGTATCTACCTACCTACCCACCGAGGAAAGGCTATAAAGCCTTGAAACGGTTCTGTCTGGGCGGTCGCATCAACTGAGAATAAGTAATAATAGTCTTCTCCATTGGTGAAGCATTACTCATTTGAGGTAGTGCAATATCATGACAACTCACAAAGGTATTTACAATGTGAAATACTTAAACAATGCTGTTCTCAGTTATTTTAGAATTTCCTGCATACTAACATGATGTTCTGGCACTAACTTGTATGTCAGTTACTGCTTATTATCTTTTTTTTTTTTTCTTTTTTTTTTACAAACCATATTCTCCATAGACAGTTAACTTCTCGTATATCCTCCATTGGGGAGATGCAGACTTAGTTAACTTCAGTTCTTTCAAAACAGTTCTATTTCTTTCATATGTACATACATACACAAAGGAAATATATATTTCCTTTGTGTATGTATGTATGAAATATGAAATACATAGGTCATAAATCACTTTACCATTTTTTTTAAAAAAAAAGCAGTCTATGGTTTTAAAACCTGCTAGAAAACAATAATAAAATAAATTTTCTGTTTATACTCCGGGACGACCAAACGGTCAGAGGAGTTCACAAGATAGACAGAATACAAGAAACAGCACCGTATTCAGTAGTCACGGGCTTGAACCCCGGTCACTCAAGGCACGTGTACTTATGCACCCGCGCGCCTAACCACTAGGCTACGGCGGCCTTCATAATGTAAACATATTAATGAAACTCCATTTTGTTTTAATTATTTTATTTTACACCTTGCCTATTCAAAATGGTGGCCTTGTGCCTTGAAACAGGAAGTAAGTCTGTTTTCTAAAATTTTGATAAACTTTCAAACATAACTGCCCTGCTCATCCGAAAATCAGTGAGCATTTAAACAATGTCCATGTGGAGTTCTTCACTTCACTGGGAATTCCACTTCAGCTGTGCAACCAGTGGATCAACATTTTAAAGATGCATTTGAATAAGTACCTTGTACATAAATTGCTTACCCTTGTGAAACTGAATGGAAAAACTGAAAAGTTCAAAATTTCTGTGTTAGATGCAATGCATTATTTAGCAGCATCATGGGATACAGTGAGCCCTACTGTTATAATTAATTCCTTTAAAAAGGCTGGGTTTTATAATGATATAAAAGAAAATGTTGAAAGTGATGAAGAAGAGGAATGGATTTGTTTTGATGAATGGGATTTCCTACAGAGTAATTTGGGATTTACAATAAAATGTTTATGCTTGTCTGAAGTATTTGGTAATGAATTTAATGAACAGAATGTTAAGCAATTAGAAATTCTGAAATAGTACTTAAAAAATCATTATTTTTAACTAATGTATGTGTATCTTTTCATTTTTATTTGTGTAGTTAATATTTCATACCCTTAGGTTACTTTCTAAACAAATTACATGCTAAACAAATTACAAAACAACTAAAAACTATACAGTAGAACCCTATTAAGTTTTCCTTCATAAGAAGTTCTAAACTTCCACACACTTGGAAAACTTAATAGGGTTCTACTGTATATATATTTCTTTTTTTAGGAAAGAAAAATTTATTTGCAATATAGCATCATTCTCCATTCAGTCCTTTTGGTGTTTATTGGCATGTCACTAGTGGGAAGTCAGCCACCTCCTTTAGTGTAATTCCTGACAACCAATGATAGTTAACTTATAAGACAAGAGATGCCAAAAAGTGAAAAAAAAAAAACAAAGTTTTTAGATTAGAGGTATTAATTGCTTATTGGTCTGCCTATAGTTAAAAATAGTTCTGAAATAAGACTTAAAACCCTTTTTATAGAACAGCAAAATTTGATTGAAAAGATGAAAGTATTTTTAAAGGCATTAGTCTAAAATTTTGAGGCTGTTATTTATTTATTAGTAGTGGCAAATGATGCAAGAAAGCAAGCTTATAAAGCATCAGCCAAAAAAAAACCCAACTTTCCCATTTCACTTATCCATTCTGTCTAAAGGTTGGTTCCAGCGATCAACCACCAATTGACTAAAGGCAAACTTTTGCACATCTATTCTGCAACCATCCTTCTTCAGTTTGAATTTTGCCCTCTTATGTGCATAGTCTGAGCAAGAGGAAGAATCCCATCAGCAGTGAGCTTGCTTAATCCATTCAAAACCTTAAGGCTTCAGGTGTGCAAATTGCAGTGTCTCAAGACTAGGCACCTGCAGGGATATCTGATTGAGGTGTTTAAAGCCTGAATGGATCGAGTAAGCTGAATGTTAATGGCATTCTTCCACTTGATGAAACTACACACGCACGGTGCCTCCGTAGCCAGGTGAGCAGGAGCAGCAGTGCGTAGCACACGCTTCTTGATTAGACTGGGGTTCGAGCCTGTTACCACCAAATACGGAGGATGCAGAAAGTTCAGGGAATAACCACCGCATATCCCCGGAGCAATATGGCCTTAGTTGTTAATGTTCCTAAAAACCAAATAACAAAACACACTCACACTCACACATGAGGAGGCATAAATTCAAATTGAGCAAGGATGGTTGCAGGACAGATGTGTGGAAGTTTGCCTTCAGTCATAAGGTGGTTTATTATTGTAACAGGCTTTCTTCTGTTGTTGTGGAAGTGGATGGGTTGAATAAATTCACTCAAGGACTAGACAGATTCTTAGAGGGCACAGATGGTTGAACTGTGTAGTGTTTTTTTTTTTTTTTTTTTTTTTTTTGACTGATGCTATATAAGCTTCCTTTCTTGCATCATTTGCCATTACTACTACAATTAGATGTTCTTATTTTCCAGATGCTGCTGTTTACAGAACTGAAGCCTTTCTTGGTAAAGTACCTCCTTTGTTCCCCCCTCACTAATGTCATTGTTGTTTTCTGTACCTGCTCCAGCAACTGTACAGCCTTCCTAAAATGAATCTCCAGCCCTGTATGCAGTATTCAAGATGCAGCCTAGCCATTGCCTTATACAATCACCTCCTTATCCCTGCTAGCAAAATTCCTGTATATCATTAACAAACCCCCATGTCTGCACTGCTCAGAATTTGATATCTGACTGAACAGTTACCCTAGCTCTTTTTCATTTTCTATTACAGAGTACAGTACCACATGGTTCGTACATTAATCTGCGATTATTACTACCCATATGCAGTACTTTGCATTTGTCAGTGTTCAACCTTAATTGTCATTTCTCAGCCCATATGTCTAATTTTTCTAGATCTTGTTGCAGTAGCATATCATAATTATTGTCATTAACAACCCTGACAACCTTTATCATCTGAAAACTTAGACATTAAGCCTGATATACCTTTATCAATATCATTAATAAATACAGAAAACAACAATGGGCCCAGCACTGAACCCTGGGGGATTCCACTTATAACATTAGTCCACATAGAGCAGTGTCTGTTGATAACAACTCTTCTCCCACTCCACCATCCCATCCCTTTATCTGCAGTAACTTGTCCTTAGTGCCACACTGCTCCTATTTGTACAGCAGTCTATTATATGCAACAGTATCAAAAGCTTTCCCGAAATCCAAGTATACAATATCAGAATTATTTTTTGCATCCAATTCCTTTGTTATTGCATCATAGTATCCAATGAAATTGGTCAGACAAGATTGCCCTCATGACAAATCCATGCTGTGACAAGTATAACTGCACTCCTGTCTAGATTGTCCTGCATTACTTCTTTAACCAGTGACTCCATTATTTTCTCTGGTATAGAAATTAAGTTAACATGTCTGTAATTACTCATGTCACTCTTTGATCTCCCCCCTTTGTGAATTGGAAATACATTTGCACATCTCCAGTCTGCAAAGACTTCTCCCTAAATCCAAGAATTCTCTCATAATTGTGACGAAGGGTTTGATTACCCCCCCCTTGCTGCCTCTTTTAATATAATTGGATAGATCTGATCCACCCCACATGCCTTTCTTACATTTAACTTCAGCAATTTTTCTTCCACTTTCCTCCTTAATTATTACAAAATCATTTAGCTCCCTGATAAGGTTTGATAAACTTCTTGCTTCCATTCCCCTAAAGAATTCCTCATGTGTGATTATAGATGCAATATACTTATTCAGCTTGTCAGCAACCTGAGCAGAATCATTAACAGTTGAATCATCGATATCAAGTGGGTGTATGTGATTCACCCCTTCCTTCTAGTGTTTACATAAGATAGATGTCTTTGCTGTTTTTCTTTGTGTCCTTTGTTTCTGCCAAAGATTTCTCACAATCTGCCTTAGCTTGCCTGACATCCTTTGTGACTTGTTTGCAGACTAGTTTATATCTAATATAGGCTTCTGTATCACCTGATAATTATTGTGTCCCATGCATTTTTCTTCTCTGCAATGTGTGTCATTAGTTCATCTGACATATATTTAGGTCTAAGCTTTGAACTGTATTTCTTAGTTGGTATGAAAAGCCTAGTAGCTTCTGTGATTTATTTCCTTGAATGCTCTCAGTATATACTCCCTGGGCAGAATTGCAAACAATTTCTAATTCAGCCCTATCTTGCAACCTTTCCTCAACATTGTCCTCTACTTGTTAAGTAAGTCAGCTGATTTCCTACTCTTAATTTCATTAATATCAATGTGTACAACAATATCACCTTTTGTGGCCTTAAAAGACAATATCTACTCTACAACATCTTCAACTTTTGCCCTTGGCAGACATACATACCCTGGTCTTCTTCAACCTATCCATTTTTCGGTAGCTGGGAGCTTGATGGGCCCCCATTTTAATAATACCTTTGAGGTCATCCACCCTACTTTTCAAGTTCTCATAAAGGCTCATCATAATGTTGAGTTGGCACCTCATTTCTTCACACACTCTCTGCACTGTACACACACAAAGTCTTGGCTATATCTTTTCCTGCTCCTGGAAGGTTCGCAAATAGCATGTTTTGTCAGGCCATAATTCATAGGAGAATTGCCTCCCCTTCAGTTCTTCCCACACCGCAGCACTCCCACTACTTTGCTGGTCTAGTCTGGTACATGATATCCATTTAAATTCAGTATAATTGAGAATACTACACTAAACTAATATACTTAAATGCAATAATAACACTACTGTAATTTGTCAGTTATGTAGCAATAATATGTACTAGCCTATCAAGTGTATGTTACATGTATTATGCCATACTGTTAGGTTTGTAAAGTTAAAAGTTAATTATAATAGATAACCAAATTATCTAACTAATACCAACCTATGTAATTCGAACTATTGAAATACCTATTTACCACAATTAAAACACTAGAATTCCCCTACCACACACTACAGTATAAGTTATGAGATACGATATTGGTGCCAAATCACTAACATAAAGTTTCTGTGTATATTAAGCCATAACAAATGTGACCTAGACAGTTGAACTACTTAACTATGCTATGAGTAAGTAACACTGCTCTTAAAAGAGAAGTATAATGTTCATCATCATCATCAGACATTTTCAATCCACTGCAGGATGAAGGCCTCTCCAGCAACTTTCCAGTTCCTTCTGTTTTGTGCAATGGCCATCCATTTACTACCCACAGAGTCATGAATTTCATCTATCCATCTCCGCCGTTGTCTTCCAGGTTTTCTTCTAGCTCCTTTTGGGTTCCATTCTGTTATTTTCTTAGTCCATCTGTCGTCATGTCTTCGAACTATTTGTCCTGCCCAAGACCATTTTAGTTCTTTAGTTTTGATAAGAATGTCCTTTACTTGAGTTTGCTGCCTAATCCATGTGTTTCTCTTCTTATCTAACAGTCTGATTCCCAATATAATTTGTTTCCTTCTTCGCTGTGTAGTTCTCAGCTTCTCTTCTACTCTTTTGGTGAGTGCTCAAGTTTCACTTCCATAAGTCATGGTGGGGAGTATACACTGGTTCATTATTTTACAGTTTCAGACAAACTGGGATATTGCTCTTCAGTATGTGACTATATTTCCTGAATGCTATCCATCCAAAATTTATTCTTCTCTTGACTTCCAGCCATTTATCATTATTACAGCTAATGACTTGTCCCAGATAAGTATATGACTCCATCTTTTCAATTACTGCTCCTTCAGTCATTGTCCCTTTCTATGGCATACTTGTTCACCCTTACTTTTGTTTTAGCCATATTCATCTTTAGTCCAAAATCCTTACTAACTCTGCATAACTGATTAAGATTTTCCTCTAATTCTTTGGGATCGTGGCTTATGACCACAATGTCATCTGCAAATCGTAAATGGTTTAGGTGCTCTCCATTCACATTGACTCCTTTCTGCGACCAGTCTAATCTTCTGAAAGCTTCCTCAAGGGCTTGCAGTAAACAGCTTCGGAGATATTGTGTCTCCTTGTTGAACTCCTTTCTCGATTTTAAATTTGCTACTGTCTTTGTCTAGTCTAATAAAGGAGGTAGCGTTCTCATATATTTTCTTCAAAATCATAATATATGGGGTATCTATGCCTTGTTTTCCAATGCCTGAAACATTACCTTATGCTGTATGGAGTCGAATGCCTTTTCATAATCCACAAATGCCAGGCATAATGGTGTTTTATATTCATTTGCTTTCTCCATTAGCTGTGATATTACATGAAGGTGATCCATAGTTGAGAATCCTGTCCTAAAGCCAGCTTGCTCTTTCGGTTGATTCTCATCAAGTATTATTTCTAATCTGTTAGTAATGACCCTTGTGAACAACTTGTAGATGTGGGATAACAAGCTAATTGGTCTATAATCTCCAATTTCTGATTTATCTCCTTTCTTATGCAGCAAAACTGTGATTGCATTATTCCACTGC
The DNA here is from genome assembly GCF_048544385.1 of Mastigoproctus giganteus. Lineage (NCBI taxonomy): Eukaryota > Metazoa > Arthropoda > Arachnida > Uropygi > Thelyphonidae > Mastigoproctus > Mastigoproctus giganteus. Next base: position 217,050,811 of record NC_143579.1, on the reverse strand, counting down.
TTAAGCATCACACCTTTTCTAATGCACTCTGTGAAGAGCTTTGCCAGTTTTTGTGTTATGTCTCTTCCTCCCAGTTTTAACAACTCTGCAGTAACTTCATCTTTCCCCGGGGCTTTCTGATTCTTCGTTTTCTTCAATGCATGTTCTGCCTCCTCAGGAAGAATATCGGGTATGTCATATGTGTTACTAATTTGCGATCCATCTTCCCCACTGCTGGCATCATTCCCTTGCTCCTTGTATAATTCTCTATAGTAGTCTTCTGTTATTTAAATTATTCCTTCTCTGCTATTTATAAGTACACCATCGCTATTCTTCAATTTCAGTATCATTTGTCTTTCTGTATTACCGCTCATGGCTGCTGATTTAAGTCCTTTGTTTTCCCTTAATACTTGTTCTACTTTTCTTGTGTTAAATCTTCTTATGTCCTCTCTGAATCTCATCTCTTTCTAATTGCTTTACATAACCCAGTATAAATTTTCTCCAATGTCAGTGTTTATCTTGCTCTTCATTTGTTGCCTTCGATTCATCATAACAAGTGTTTCTTGACTCTTTTTTTTTAAATTTTTTTTAATGTTATTTATTCTTAATGTGGTCCTCCCCCCAAATATAGGACTACTTTTTTGGTGTTTGTTGACATATCATCACTGGGAGGCTAGAAATTTTTTTTGTTTCTCCATCTGTGTAGTATTTCATAACCCAGTTGATGGTTTAACTCACAAGATGAGAGATGCTAAAAGCATGTAGGCAATTTATTATAGAAGCATTGTTAACTACACATGAGCTAATGAGTAGTTGGTAAATGGCTGCAAATTACACCCATTTGCAGCAAAGCATGGGGAGCATTTTTATTAGATAAGAATATTCTCTTCCTTAAGATTTTATAAACTGTTTTAATGCCTGACTAGTAGTTAATCTTTCAACAAATTAAATTCATACTATTTTTTTTATTCTTAGATACTTACTGAAAAAAGAATGTCTCATCTATCAAAAAAACTACCAAAAGGAAAGAAGAAGAAAAGTGATTCTGAAAATCATCCTTCTTAATAGGGATTATAATAAGCATAACATTTATAAATAGATTGCAATGTCTTTCACAGAAAATCAAATGAAATCAATTTATATTTTTCATTTGATTTGTTATTGAGAAAAGTATAAGTTCTGTTACTGAACTGATGGAACTTTTGCAGGTTTTCATTAGCAATTACTGAAATGCAAATTAGTAACTATTTTTATATATATACAAAATGGGTATGAAGTCTCCATCAAGGGCTTTTTTTTTAGGTGAGTATCAAGACAAATAGATTCTGTAAATGTTCTTTTAGAATAATGTTTATTTTAATTTTTTAAAATTGTTATTATGCATTACATATAATTATTCCATCCCGTAATGGGGTTTCTTTACGTGCTGATGTTGAATTTTGGATCGGTACTCTTAAACAGTGAAACATGGGGTGCAGTTTTATATTCTCTTCCTTAAGATTTTTAAACTTTCAATAAATTAAATTCATATTCTTTTTTTGAAAGATTAATTAATTGTGTGCTATTACTTTATTAATGAAGGGCTTGCTCAAGAAGAATTTCAGTTAAGGTTTATCCCTTAAAATAGTCTTAAATATTATCAAACTAATTTTTTTAACAAGGGACTTGGATAATCCCCAAATATTTAACAAGCGCACTCCTGCTTTTTAGTCTTTTTCATCTGCAAGATCCTTTTGCACATTTAGATTTTACAGTAAAGTGACTGTGTATAAATACAAATCAAATAAAATCAATAATGAAATAAATTGTGGAATTCTGGGATTCTGTGGAACTCAGATTTAAAAATCATTGTTTCAAATTAATGCAAGAGTATGTACAAGAGTATTTACAAGGTTCACTGTTAGTGATTTGCTTATGGAACTGATACATGATTTTATTTTGTTAAGGCATAATTTACTGGAAAAGTATTATTATAATATTTGAGCATGATGTGATGTGTATGATGTTAACTTAATTAAATATAACACAGTTATTTCCAGACATCAGCTGAGTTTGATGTCTGTGAAATCTGAGTTCTGGTATTGTAGTTAAAAGGATATTAGAATGCATTCAGGTGGAGCAAGGATGGTAAAAGAAAGGAGTAATTTTCATGATAGGTTTTCCAGGAATGGGGGAGGGGAATAAAGTTTTAGGAAATAATTCTTCATTTTGTTTATGGATTTTCCAGTTGTATTAGAAAATGAAAGAAGCATAAATATTTTTCATTCCATGTCACAGAGGTCCTTTAAAAAAAATTTCCTTCTGAGGAATTTTTGAAGACTGTAATGTCAAACTTTTATAAAACAGATTTTAATTAAAATTACACCATTCTTAAACTTATGGAAAAAAAAGTGTGCTGGCAAACTCTTGGTCATCTCGACTAATAAAATATGATCAAGGTTGGTTAGTGTGTTATGCAGTGATCTGTAGTGTTCTTTGAACATTGAAATTATACACTAAGATGACTTCAAAATTTTAAACAAACAAAAAAAAAAAAAAGAAAGAAAGCTGAATAATTAAATAGTTGAACAGTAACATCATAATTCAAAGGTTTGGCAGTATTGCAGCAAATGCAGTTGTACTAGCAGTGTGGTGAAATGAATTTTAAACCTTGAATAGATAAAGAAAATGTAACAGGAGCCATTTAAAACTGGATACTGACTTTTTTTGTTGTATGGTCAATGTTTTAGAAAAGGCATTGAAATACAGTAGTTAGGTACCATAGTGTTACTGTAGACTGAAGGTTTCAGAATGTAAACCACTACCTATGAAAAGTACACTAAGCTTGAAAGTGACAGGAAATTCAATCCTTCAGAAATGCATTTGTATGCTGCCTATATAAATTATGATTTCCTAATAATAACTTTTTATTTTTTATTCATTTTTTAAAACATGTGATTATGATAATGATTTCTTCAAGTTTTAAGTCGCTATCTACTTTATGGTCTTCATCATCAGATTATCTAGGTTTAAAAATGGTATACTACTAGAGATTCAAAGTATGTGGTTATAAGTAAGAAAGATTATAGTATATAAAATGACTATTATATTTATACAAAATATTTACATCATATTTATTACAAATTTACTTGTTGTTACTTGTTAATTGAATATTGGTTAGTTTTTTAATATAGTTGAACTCCAGAAAGAGCAAAACCTAGATTTTGGTATCATTTAGATGCTATAAATTTATAGTGTGGTTTCCAATAGAAAATATTTCTTGATTATTTTTACCAAAACAGATAACCAGAATTTTGCTTTAAGGTACATGGACTGTTATTTTCGAATGAAAAACGAGTGTAACATGGGTGGCTGTGACACAGATTCCCATGTATATCAAAGGGTCAATTAAATTGCAGCATTAGAGTCTTCATTTTCACTCAGAGTGATAAGTAGAAAGGAAGGAAGATTTTGTAATGCTGGAATTTAATTATCCCTTTAATATACATGGGAATCTGTGTCACAGCCCCTCATATTACATTTATTTGTCATACGGAAATAACAGTCCTAACCAAGTCTATGTACCTTAAAGCAAAACTCTGATTATCTGTCCTGCTAAAAATAATAAACAAAAATATTCTATTGGAAACCACACTAAATTCATGGCATGGGAAAATGATTAAATAAAAAACTATAAGTTATGACAGTGCTATTTTCAATATTATAATCATTACAGTACAATTTTTTTATAAAAAGAAAATTCAGAAATGGGCCTATTATGAGCCTATTATTAAATAAAAGGGAAGATACTACCCCCTGTTTGCTTACAGGAGTTTTTGATCCATCCATGCTTCCTGTAGGGTAATGCAAGTAGTAAAAGTATTAGTAATGGCTATATGGTGCAAGGAAGCTTATGGCTTATGCTGCGCTAGCCAAAAAAAAAAAAAAAAAAAGAAAGAGTATGATAATAATAAAATTAAATAAAATAAATAATTAACAAAAGAAAAGGAAATAGACAATCTGTGCATTTCCCTCCTCCTGTAGGTAACTATTCAGCTAACCTTTGAATTTCCCCAAACTGTCAGCCTCAACCACCCATGTAGGTAACTTATTCCAATAATTTATGTCTCGCTGGCTAAAAATAAAACTTCCTGCAATCCAGTAAACATCTCCTCTCCCCCACCCCGTAACTTGAATTTATGGCCTCTAGTTCTAGAATTATTTATAACCGTGAAAATTTCTTCCTCATTCATTTTTCTTTTGCCTCTCAGAGCCTTAAACACCTCAATCAAGTCTTCTCTGAAGTGCGTAGTTCCAAGCAACATATTCGAAGTCTTTCCTTGTATAGATGCCCTTTTGCCAATTTCACCAGGCGGATTACCCATCTTTGGACGCTTTCAAGAAGCTTTGTCTTCCTTTAGGTGCAGTCTCCATACTTGAACACAGTACTGTATTCCAAGTGTGGTCTAACAAAAGCCTTATATAATGGGATTACTGTTATCTCTACTAGCAAATATTTGATAAATCATCAATAGGACACTATGGGCCTACCTTGCAATCTGTCTACAATGCTCGGAGAACTTCATGTCTGACTGTATCAGAACTTCCATGTATCTTTCTTCCACTACTAACTTTAGTGGAAGAAAGTGTATAAGTTATTTTGGTGTTGTTGTTCCCCAGATGTAAGACTTGTTTTTCTGAATTAAAGCAAAGCTGCCACTTTTCTGATCACCCTGAAGTCTGTCTAGGTCACTCTGAAGAAGCTCTGCTTGGCAGTGATCATTAACTACTCTACCGAACTTTACATCTGCAAATTTAGACATCACGCCCTCTATCCCTTCATCGATGTCATATAAAAAAAAATAAAAAACAACGGTGCTCCCAATACTCATTGTTGGGAACCCCGCTCCTTACATTAACCCAATCTGAGGAATAACCATTTATCACAATCTGCTTCCTACCCTGGCCTTAGCTACCAACCTCACTTCTTGGAATAGACTGCAGTCCTGCTACAAATATTAAACAGAAAAAAATAAACCTATGGAATAAACTCCTCTCCCTTTGGCAGGTTAGATGGGATGAAAGTCCCACTGGAGCAGTCACCAGACTTTTTATCCCGGATGTCACCTTTGCCATGAATAAGCCACATTGTAATTGGTTCTACCCATCCATGAACACATCCTAACAGGACACGGCGCTCTTAATGCTAAACTGTTCCAGTTTGGAATGGTGACAAATCCTCATTGCTCCTGTGGGGAAGAGGAATCCTGGAACCACATCCTATTGTCCTGTCCCAACTATGAAGAACAACAGACAACACTTAAAAATAAAGTTCAGAACATCTCATAAGTCAATCTTAAAGACTTAATTGAAAATGAGACTAACTTTCAAACCCTTCAAATCTTCACCAACGATGTCTTCAGCAGAAGAATGCAGATGCTTCACCACACTGGATAATTCAACAAATTCTTGCTGAGCTGTGCCCTGTGTCACCTACCAGTCATCCTGGACTTGAATTCTTTTAATCTCTGAGGTTGTTCAGAGATGTCAACCACTGGTGTTTTTTTTTTATTTATTATTTATTATTACTAATTGATATATTTATTATTTTATTTTTATTATTATTAATTTATTTATTTTATTTATTATTTTATTTTTATTATTATTAATTAATTAATTTTATTTATTATTTTATTTTTATTATTATTAATTAATTAATTTATTATTATTTTTTTTTTTCTCCCTGCTGGTACTCAGGACTGGGCATCCTGAGTACTGGATTTCTGGCATCCACTGGTATTGCACTACTTCCAGTGGATGCAGGATTTTAGTGCACTACTGAAGCGCAGATAGTTGATTATGTCTGGCTCCACATGCCTTGGGACGGGCAGCAGTTGCTCAGGTGTTGGCTGCTCACATTTCAAGCCCTGATTACACAGATTCTGTAGTCAAGATAGAGACAATTTGCAGAGATGGACCCAGGTCCTGGAGCCGCTACAAACAGGCCGCATACATACACGAATACATAAATGTCATTGAGTGTGCATACATGCATTTCTTTTACTCAAGTCTTGAGAGTTTTGTTGTGTTTTACAATTTTGTAAGAGAAGCTCCACTTTCTGCTGGAGTTTCTTACACACAGGTTCAAATGATTGTAAATAGTGTTTTGTATTTATGTAAATAAATTAAAAAAAAAAAAAAAAAAAATCCCCTAGCCGTAGTTGCTAACGTGCCAATAAAATCCAAACCAAACCTACCCTGAACCATCCTGCTCTCTAAGGATTTTCCCTGTGATTCCAGCTTGTAAAGTAACCACTCGTGTAGGACTGAGTCAAATGCTTTGCTGAAATCTAAATAATGTTGAAATTATTCCCTAAATCTAGCTCATCAGTGACCCTGTCAAAATAGCTAACACATTTGTTAAACATGATTTTCCTTTCACAAAACTATGCTGCGTATCCTTCAGACTTCCATTTCTATATAAATGATCCTGAATTTCACCCTTGATCATTGCCTTCATGATTTTCCCTACTACTGAAGTTCAACTGAACAGTCAGTAATTACCCACTACACTCTTAGAACCATCCTTATCTATTGAAGACACATTGGCACTTTTCCAATCCAACAGAATCTCTGCTGAATCCAGTGATGTTCTCATAATTAGCCTCAATGGTTCAATGCACTCACATGCCACCTCCCTTAAAATTATAGGGTATATGTCATGAACTCCAGGAACCTTACTGTAGGCCAGAAAGTTTTTTATTTCAATATCATTAATTACATATTTTTCAATTTCACTTCCATAATTTCTCATTGACATAAAAGGTTTTTCTTCTATAAATATCAATGCAAAGTAACTGTTGAGTTCATCTTCAACATCAGCTGGGGTATCTAATACTATCCCACATTCATTGCATAAGGGTCCGATCTGATTTGTCCTTCTCTTCTTTGCATTTATATATGTAAAGAATTCCTTATCCCCAACTGTATGTGCCCTTTGCCAGCGATTTCTCATAATCTTCCTTTGCTAGCCTAACTTTTTCTGTGGCACTATTACAGATCAATTTGTAGCTGTTATAGGCATCAGTAGGTTTTATTGCTCTAACTTTTCCATGCCTTCTTTTTTTTTTTTCTGCTCAAGTAATCTGGCAACTTCATTATTCATCCAACTTGGAATCCTCCTCACAGAGTATTTTTTTTTTTTAATGGTATACTAAGGGACTTTGCCCTTTGCTCGCCAACCCCCGTGCATGCTTTTCTAAATAAAATGTAGTTAGTAAGTCGCATCTTTTTTACAAAGAAGACACATCTGTCAAAACACACTGATGTTCTTCCTCCCCCTTTTTACTCCCATCCTCCAGCTGTCTCCCTCGCTCATCCTTTTTTTTTTTTTTTTTCTCTCTTTGTTTTCTGTCAGGAAGCTCAGGTGACCCTTGATGGAGAGCAGCCAGAGTACTGTGGACAGCCTAGCTCACCTCCTAGTGATGGTGACGGGCAATGTGAAGTCTCAGTAGGGGCTCTACAGCCAAGAAGCTAGCACAAACAACAGCCCTACACATGCAACACACAACACTTTTCTGGCTTTTACAGAGGTTCTGTATTCATCACAAGTGTACTGATGGTGCAGATGTGGGAAACTACCGGTGGCGCCTTATCCAAACACTATACCACTCTGATCGATATCTAATGAGGAAATGATCTATGTGTTGGCTAACTCACCCATTGGCTAACTCACCGTGTGGCATTCTCAAGGTGGAATAAATATCACTTATGTAATTATTTACCTGCGTTTACATTGGTCACTTAGGAAAAGGCCTTTTACTTCGGGTTCCATAATGCATGAGGAATATTGTTGCATCCGAAAGAACAGAACTCAAATATTTAACTAAAATATTTACAAATATACAAACTACATCGGGTCCCTTCATCAGCTGACATTACAATGGAACATCAAATGATGCTGTGCGTGGTCATGTATTACAAAGTAAAGCACATGCACAAGGTTGGTGAATGTTATGGAGGCCTTTGTCTTTCAATGGAAGATATGTAATTATTTACTTGCGCATTTGTAGTGACGTAATTTCCATGCCCTCTTCTCCCATTGCCCCAAATAAATATCACTAAGAGGAAAACTTTTTTAATGTATAGAGATATGCATTCAAGGCTTCTGTGATTAATGTTTTAAAGGTATACCATAATTAAAATGTATTCACTCTCTGTGAGATATCTACCCATTTAATAGGGGCCACCTAGCACCTTAAGCCGCTGTAATTTCCTTTTTTGAAATCATAACCCATTCCTTTGCCTTTAACTACTGTGATCGATATCTAATGAGGAAATGACCTATGTAATTATTTACCTGTGCATTCGTAGTGACTTTAACTACTGCTCTGCTATCTCTCTCTGAGTGTAAAATATAAAATGTAATTCAATTTATATGACATTAATCTTGATTAGTGGTAAAATAATTTGTTGCATCGATCCTGAAATGCTTGGAGGTGGAGGAGAAGAAGAGGATTGTGCCAAGCCTCCTTTCATAATTTCAGTCTGTGTCAGATAACTCAACTACCAGCACAATTACTATTTTGCTGGTGTTAGATTATCCAAATCAAACTCAAACATTGATTCAGTGTACAGTATTTGAGATTACTGAATGAGTATAATATTTAGAAGCTTTGCTAAATAAATCTTGTAGTATTAATTGCCTTATGTAGTTACTTTTTTTTATATATTAATTTCTGTTTAATGCTATAAATGCTCATAATATCTTTTTGAATAAGGAAATTAAGTTATTATGAAATCATTGGCTATTCAGATTTATTAACAAATCAAATATTTGTTTTTTGCAGATTGAGGTGCACTCGAAAGAATTATTGCAGCATAAAATAAAATATAGAGTAGCAGGACTCACTGAAGTTGTATGTATGATGGAGTTGTGTATATATATATATATTATTATGTCATATAGAAGTCCCCTTGTGCAACAAATCTCATCATTGGCTTCCAGCATTAGGAAACTTGTGCATTTTGAGATAGTTTATAAAAAAATAAATAATAATAAAAAAAAAAAAAGCTTCCATAGTTAATCAGGAATAAATTATGATAATGCTAAAGTATACAGAGCATTATTAAGTTTGCAGATCTGGCTTCTTTAATATCTATGTAGTAAGATAATTTGCAACCACTCCCTGAAGAGGAAGGGCAGAATTATCTGATATACAATTATTGTCTATATGTGAATGCCATTCCATTCCCACTTCCCCTCCAATTACAGGTGAAACCTGTTTTTTTCCTGATTTCTGAAGAAAGGCAATTGTTTTTTTTTTTACTCTCTTTGACTGCATTCTGATTTCTAACTCAAAGAAATGAAACCACCTAATTTTCAACTAATTGGTTATTCTGCAGTACTAATAGAAATACAAATCTTTCCTCAGAAAATATGTTACCAAATCACTTTCAATGATAATTGATGTACTAGAAAACTTCAGTGCAAATAGAAAGGTAAAGTTGTATTTTAGGTAAAAAATATAAATAAAAATAATTTTAGTGAAATACTTTTCATTGTTTTTTTTTTTTCCTGTCTGTTTACAGTATTTATTTGTTTTATTTTTTGCCTTCTTTCTTTCTTGTGGTTACAGAACTCATAGTTTCAGAATCAGTTTGAAACATTGCATAGTTTCTGTTGTTAGTATTTTGTAAGATTTTACTATATAGCAAGATGATCTGATTGAGGTGTATAAGGCCTTGAATGGGTTGAGCAAGCTGAATGCTGATTGGATTCTTCCTCTTGCTCAGATCGAGAACCTGAGGGGGACACAGTTTCAAATTGAGGAAAGAGTTGTAGAATAGATGTGTGGAAATTTGCCTTTAGCCAGCGGGTAGTTGACTGGTGGAACAGACTTCCATCTTTTGTTGTGGAAGTTAATAGCCTAAATAAATTTAAGGCTGAGCTGGACAGGCATTTGGAACAAATGGAGGGGTGAAATAGGAGGGTTTTTTTTTTTTTTTTGTGGTTGATGCTGCATAAGCTAGCTTTCTTGCATCATAATATATATATACAGTTGGACCTCTATATAACGAAATCGATGGTTCCCTTGAAAAAATTCGTTTTACAGAAATTTTGTTATAAAGAAATGTGGCTTTTTCAACAATTAAAAATACTGTAAATTCAGAAATATAGTAAAAGGTGGGAAAGAATAAATTTTCTAACATTTTAAAACAATTTATTAGTACACTTTTAAGAATTATGTTATAAAATATTTGGTTATTTTTTGTTGTACACTGGATTCTACTGTACACCATTCATAAAACTGTTCTCATTTGTTTAAACTTTAAACACTGAGATTTTCTGTTACGTTTTCTTCCCACTGAAGGCCTCGATGCAAAGTTTCAAATGCTGCCAACATTTGTTTGGAAGGTTTAATATTGCTCTCATTTTTGTCTAACTCATCGTAGATTTTGTCACTAGTTCTTTAAATACACTCCAAAATGTTGGAGTGTATTTAAAGTCACTCGGATATTCAGTTACTATGACATTATCAACTCTTAAAAATTTGTCAAGAACAATTTCTCCATTGATCAAACCTCACTTGAATCTCTTCCCAAGATTGCTCAATGTCTTCTAGTAGTTTATCCCTCTCATCTCTGTTAATTAGCATTTTAGCAAAACCATTCTTAATAATTGTTTCCCTCACATCTTGACTCCACACTTCTGCCAACTCTGATATGCACATCCACAAATCTATAACAGAATCTATAGGTTGGTTGGGTTCTATTCACAGTATAATTTTTTTTCAGTATGTGCCTTCGGCAGTGTATTTTCAAATTCTTGATAATGTCTTGGTCTATTGGCTGCAGTTAAGACAAATTATTCAGAAGGAAGAAAACAGGCTTCACACTTGTAAGTTTTGAAATTGCCGAGTGAAGGTGAGCAGGGCAATTGTTGACAATCAATGTGAAATTTTCTGTTTTCTTTTGTCATCTTTCTATCGAAATTTAAAATCCACTGCTCAAAAATTTCGCTTGTCGTTCAAGTTTTTTTGCTGTAGTTGTAGTCCAACTCTAAGGACTTTACTCCTCTGAAACATTGGTGTCATTTACTTTTGTCTATTACCAATAGCTTCAGTTTTTCATTATCAGCCATATTTGCAACAAAGTGTAATTCTCTCCTTACTATTTTTACAACCTAAACATTTATCACCTTTAAAATTCATTGTCTTGTTTGGCAAACATTTAAGAAATAGACGTTTCATCAATGTTGAATATGTCTTTGGACTAGTAGTCCTCCATAATTTTTTTCAAAACTGTTTCTTTCCAATGAGTAGAGTTTTCTTCGATTGCAACTCCACTTTCATCAGAAATAACTTTTTTGAGTAAGCCTTTAAATTTGTCCAGCCAATAAGAACTGGTTTGGAATGTTTTGTGCCCCAGAAAAGATGCATGCTCCATTGCCTTTTCTTTTGTTAATAGACCTGATATTGGCATGTTTTGGTCTCAAATCAACTTCATCCACTTAAAACCTGCTTCATCTGCGTCTTCCTGAAGGCATAATTTCGCACGCTTCCAACTGGGTCCTGTTTCTTCAAATAGTTTGAGAATCGAAACAGGGTTTTTCAGAATGGTTGACACACGACTGTCAGGGACATCAAATTTTAAAGTGATTTCTTTTTTTTTTTTTTTAATGCCACGATCTACGTTATTAAGCACTTCCACTTTTTCACACTACACTCAAGGATTTCCTATTAGACACTAAGGTTACTTGCACAGCAGTTAAAACAAAGCTGAAATTAGGGACCACTCGTAGCTACCATGTAAACAGAGACAGGTGAAATTTAGTGAAAGTGTGGATGACTCATTTCTTCAAAACAACAGATGAATTTCTGAGATAAAGGAAAATCACTCTCTCCTAATTCTTTAATAGGAGGTTTACTGTAGAAAATAGGTTGACCAGAGTCAATGCCCATGTCAGGAATATGCCTTAATTTTTGCAAATGGCTGTGGACAGCTGACCAGCTGGATTTCTTGGCGTAGTAGTGTATAAGTTGTATAGGTTTTACTTCTTTTTAACCATTGCTGACCTGCTGTTGGGCAAAGGCCTCTCCCACACTTCCATCTTTTTCTATTCTGTGCCATGGTTGGCAAGTTTCCTCCTGCAGGGTTTTTACAGGCACCATTAAATTGTAAAATGTTTTAGCTCTTAATTTGTAGAATTAAAGCCTTTAGCTATTAAAATCTAACTGGATTAATGCTTAATCCAATTAGCTATTAATTCATGCTTTCTACAGCATCAGCTTTATTGCCTAAAGACCAGAGGTTTGAACAGTGTGTACCCAGGTCTCTCGAAATCAGTTCGTTATATGGAAATTTTATTAGTTATATGGAAACTATTTTCAATGTAATGACCAGGGGGAAATCAAAAAAGTTCTCTACATAGAAAATATCGCTATATGGAAGTTTGTTTAAAGAGAGGTCCGACTGTATATTGTCTGCTTTTATTTAGTATATTGTATGTATTATTTTGCCACTAAATGGAGAAAATTTTGTTCCAACAGAAGGGAGACCAACAGAAGTCTTGGTTGTGCCAAATTAATATCAATTATTTGCACATTTCCAGTAAGGAAACTTTTTTTCTGTCTTTTCATCCTATCAGAGAGAGTACACTAAAATATCTCACAGACACCTTGTGTTCTATAGGATTACTATGTTACAGAAATCTGTATTGAGAGAATGATAGAGGAGAAATAGGGTTTAGTTCTCAAAATATTATTTTCACTGGAAGTGAAAATTATCCAACATTGGATAATTTTCACCTCCATTTTAAAAACTGGTTATAGTGCATGTATTTCTGTTTTACATTGAAATTTTATCTATTTTCTGAAAATCTAAGCTCTGTGAAACTAAAATATTATATTCATAATTACAGTAGTGTTTCTATTATTATTTCTTAACTTGCTTAATTTCAGAGCACTAATTATTAGGGCACCCTTTGGAAGCTTATAACAAAAGGAATATTTCTATTTGAATTTTTTGTTTTCTTATCTACTCTGATTGGTTTGAAAATAAATCATCTTTATAGTATAAGTAATTAAGTTTTGCAAACTCTAAAAGTGTTCATTTTTACCCAAAAAAAAAAAACTGTTTTGATGAAACCATTTGTAAAAACTGATTTTAGTTGGTTTAAAAATAGCTGATAGAAATTCTCTTTTTCTCCCAGTAAAATATTTCACCACATATGAATGTTCTACAGAGGAACATGCACAGCTTTTAAGAACAATGTATGCTTTACTAATGGATCCAATGTCAACTACTTGTGACAGCTAGCAGAAAATTTCAAGGATATAAAGTTATGCCTACCCACAAAAATTTCCATACATGGTAGCCAAGGATCATTTTTATTGTGATCACAGTTGCTGAACTTAAATAGATTATTGCTGATGACGAGTCCTCAGCATGTCCATGAAATGTACTAAAGGCTACTGCAGAATTACCAGATTTTGTATGAGATTTCTTTTATAGAACTTGGAGGAAGAGAAATGTTTCTTTTTATATCCACTGTACTGCCAGTGAATTAAATACAGTATGTAATGCAGTACATACCTCCTATAATATATAAACTTAATGATTATTAAATTCAGATTTTAATGTTTCATTATTGTCAGTCAGTGATATCTGTCACAATTCACAATAATGTATATATCCAATAATCATTCATTATTTAATTGGTTATTTTAAATTATGAAATGAAGTGGTACAATTGTTCCTTTAAAGTGTAAATAGTAGAAAGCTGCCTCAAAATATTCTCCTACAGTGAGAATCAGTCATCCTCTGTCATTCATGTGAAATTTGTTTTACTTATTTCATTCAGAATTAGTTGCATAGTGAAAATTTGAAGGTGCCTACTTGTATTTATGAAGCTGTTTTGGGGTACTTACAGTGTGTAGATTCGGCAGCACCTTCATTGAGGCATGGTTCAGCCCATAAGGCAATGAACTAATTCATATTACTATGTATTTCTTGAGAACTATGAATGATAAATTCAGTTAAAAATAAAGTATTTAGTGATAATATTATTGTCAAGCCATCCATAGTGCGAATCTAATTACCACTTTGAGATGTTTTTTTTTAATCTTTTCTTATCGCTAATAAGAGATCATTATTAAAAAAATAAAGTAGAGGAAACATCCTTTTATATTTAGAAGGGCATATCATTTCATTTAATGATGAAAGAATTAGAGAAAATTATTTAAGTTATTGGCATGAAAGCTTTTGCAGGAAGCAGTCAGCAGTGCGATAATCAGGGTAATAACAAATAAAATATACACAACCTACTGAAACTCTGATTCTGCTGATGGCTATGCCAGTGACTAACTGATGCTTCCATCTTTTACACATTTCAGATTTCAGTCACAAATGGCCTACCATTGTAAAGCCAAACTTTTCTGAAGGATACAGGTGAAATGGGAAATGCTAGTGCAGTGATGATAATGATTTTTTAGCCAGCAGAATGATCTTACTGCCATATCCACCATTTCTTATATGGTGTGCCATACCTACCATTTCTTACCTATAAGAAATATATGCAGAAGAAAAAACCAAATAAGTAGATTTGTTTGGTCAACTCCTAAAAAAGTTTATGGATATGAATATATGCTGTTATGAATGTAAAATTTTAGGGGGGGAAAATATAAACATTCATATTCATAACTGTCAATGCCATAAGCATGTAATTTTGGAGGTCAGATAGATCCCATGCAACCATTAATACAGCAAAAAGTTTTGCAGATTTTTATAATTTGTTATTTTAGTGTAGATCTGTCTATAAAAGTAAGTTGCATTACTAGGAAGTTCATCACATTTTAGATTACCATGTAAAAGTGAATGTGCATGATTCTGACTTGTAAAATATGCAATGTGTTTAGCAATAAAAAAAAAATAGCTAAAACTTATTAGTATCCAAAACCAAGAGAAATCAAATATTATGCAAATTATCTTTATATAAATGTCTTCCGTGCCATAAATTTAAATATATGTTTCCTTCTCTCTCCTACATGTCTAGTAATGTTGATAAAAAAGCCTTTGTTATTAACAAGGGAATTTATTAATCCATTTTCACTCTAAAGTGTCTAGATCAGCTCAAAGTGCTGAGAAAGGTAAGCATTATAATAAGTAGACTCCATAGCACTTGTTTATTACAGGCATCCTGACACTGATGTTGCAGCACCTCCATAGCCAGATGGACAGGAGCAGCAGTGCGTAACACAGACTTCTTGATTAGACCAGGGTTCAAGCCCGTGACTACCAAATACAGAGGATGTGGAAAGGTCAGGGAATGATCACTGCATATCCCCGGAGCAATATGGCCTTAGTTGCTAATGCTCCTAAAAACCAAATAACAACAACATTAGTTTTCCTCCTGTACACTCTTCAAAGCTGCTGCTTATCTGATATATCATTACCAAAATTTTTATGTTTCCCAGGACATGTTGGAGATAGAGTACATACATTCTAAAACTCAAAATTGCTAGAGTTGACTTTATGATAAAATTTAATTTGCATAATAATTTTTTATATCATATTTAAGGTAGTGCCATTTATTGTATATTTTATAGATATGAAGCAGTTTGCCACTGTTTTATGCCACTTTTTATGCTTTATATGGGATTTGATGTAGGGTATTGTAAAACTTTTATGAATAAATTTTTATAGTAAACTTTTTTTCATTGGTTTCCTTATGTATCCAATAAATTAACTGTACATTTTACTGAAATAATATCATGTATGTTTACAGCTATAAAGCTTAGACTATGCATTATTTAAGCTACTTGTTTTATACCCTGCTTGGCCACGTTTTTAGGACTACAGAGGTTTGGGGAACATGCAGCACTGTTGGGGGTGGAATCAAAGAGGTCACAGGATGTGTAAAAGTTATGGTGAAAGTGCTATAAAGCTGTATGATTCAACTAGTTTCAAAATCAGTTCATTGACTAACAGACAAGTTGCAGACTTCAGCCTACTGCAAATAGGTATGATTATTGTTCACATTTAGCAGATGATGTAACAGCTGCCTCTGTCAAGTGTTCAGACTCATTCAGTGTCATTCGAGCCTTTAATGAATGCAAAATGTCTGAAAAACATTGAAGAGATATATTTACAGCCAAAAATGTGACAGTGGGGTGCTTGATATCTGGACTGATTATCAAGTGTAATCATTGCTAAATAACTGTCTCTGCATTTAAATGTGTATATATTAAAAGTTATCAAAACCTACATCATGTGAAAAACTCTACAAGAGTAGACCTTCATAGAATCAATTGAACTAATCAACAAAAAATACAACTGTATTGGTGCCAGGAGCAGAAAGGATAGACACAGGACTGGAGGCAAGTCATATGGTTCAATGAGTCTACATCTTTCGGTACTGATGGAAGAGTGCCCATATCTTGTTGTGCACTGACAGTACAGGCTGTTCAAAGAGATATAATGGTGTGGGGGTTGTTTTCATAGCTTTCCTAATAAAATATGCCTGGCAATGTTGCACATTTACCTCTTTTGACAACAGGTCTGCTTTCAATACAGCAGTGCAACCATCCACATGCCAAATGTATGAAAGTGCTTTGAGGAACATGATGACTTCGAGCATCTGTCCTGGCCAACTCAGTTCCTGGATTTCAATCCCATTGAGCATCTACAAGATGTACTGGAAAGGAGTTTTTACTGGCATGATCCTATTTACATATCACTCCATGAACGAAGGACAGTTTGTTTCATTGTCAGTGAGATTTTTTTGTGCTGCATTTCAAGTGTTGAATTTGTGCTGCATTGTGTCAGAACTTAGGCTATGAAGCCTCATTTTCTTAATTTCACTCCTATTAAACATCTAGAGCAGTGGTTTTCAACCGGGGTGCTGCAACAACATTCCAGGGGTGCCATGTAATTTGGGTTTAAGTTACTTAAACTTGTTATTATTTTTTTGAATTTATATATTTATTTCATTATAAAAAGGTGTACAGTATCTTTTTAATTTTGTGGTGATCTATAATTGATGTTTACTTAGTACCTCTGTATAAAGAAGAAAATTATTATATATATATATATATATATCCAATATTTTAAAATAAAATAAAATAAAACATAAGTAGTATGGCAAATACTGTAGAGCGAAAATTAACATAAAAATAAAACGAACAAACAAGCTGGAAAGGGAAAGTAAAGGTAAGACATAAACAGTAGCCGATAAACCCCTATATAAATTTAGCATTTTAAATCCAATTAATAAAACCGATATAAAATTTAAAATAATGCCAATTACATAATAATTTAGTGGTACCCCCCCCTCGAAAGGTACCAGTTCCAAAAGACGTGAAATATCACCAAAAAGTGTTAAAGGAACTACTAAAAGATATCAAAATAATAGACTGACCATCATGCCCCATATCAACAGAGGACCATGAGGCCAATAATGGTCATGGAATCGCTGCATTTCAATCGCTATACAAATCGTCGCAAAGGCGAAAAGATCAAAGAACCAAACCACCCATTCCTCCTCCGATCGATCCACCAATGCAGAGGATTTGCACGGCGGTGGTCCTTATGCAGCGAAAAATAATTTATAGAACAGACAGCACTCTAAAGCAGAGCCACACCACTGACATAATGTAAGCTGAACCAGCTTATATAAAAGAAAAGGGAAAATAGATGGCACAGGCACTGCTTAATTAGCATATCAACCCATTACTACCATTATATCGGTTTTATTAATTGGATTTGAAGTGCTAAATTTATATAGGGGTTTATCGGCTACTGTTTATGTCTTACTTCCCTTTCCCGCTTGTTCGTTTTATTTTGGATTATTTTTATGTTAATTTTTGCTTTACAGTATTTGCCACACTACTGGCTTATGTGTTATTTTATTTTATTTTAAAATATTGGATATATTTTGGCTTCATATGGAGGATGTGCATGTTGCTGCCTCTAATGAAAGCTCAATAATTATTTATTTATTTTATTATATTTTAACTTTTGTCATTATTTAAATATATATATATATAATTTGTATTATGAATTGTAATTTTGTTTATAGTTATATTATTGTAATAACTATCATATAACAGAGAGAGAGAGAGAGATAGAGAATTGAACCTAACAGGCAGAAAATTGAGTAGGGGTGCCGCAAAATAAAATAAATTATTTAGGGGTGCCTTGATTAAAAAAGGTTGAAAACCACTGATCTATAGGATGAACTGAAAGGAGCATTTGCCAGCAGTGTCCTCCCTTAGTTTGTTTCTTCTTTAGTTGGTTTTCCAAATGAGAACCTTTGAGTTTCTAGGTGTAAAAAACAACCTGATCTTTTCCTGAGACTGTCTAACTCAGTAACATAAGAAAATGTCATCAATATTCCTTGAGTCATTGAAAGGATTTCACTCCTTTTTCACTGAGGCCTTTTTCAACCTGTTGTGTGAGTACAGTGATTATAATAATGGCATAACATTGCTATATATGCTACAGTTGTATGTTAAGATATGAAGGATGTCTTGTCACTATCAAATTAAATGTTTTCTAGTTTTACTGGCAGTAGTCAATTATATTTTGAAAAGCAAATATAAATGCTGGAAAGCAGTTATGTGAATCTATAGTAGTGATATGAACACATAGTTTATAAACAGTTGGACCTGGATGAAGTTCTTCATACTGTGGCATGGATTTAATGTGGCCTGCGATGCTACCTTTTAGTGTTCTGTAACTGTAGTATTGTTAATGATGGATGGATTTCCATCTCAGCCAGCCCTTCCTTGTGCCTTCATCCCATATGATGTTGATTTGAATCCAGACCTGCTGTCTATTGAGAGGGAGGAAGTTTCTGAAATGTTTCTTGAACAATGCTCCAGATTTCTGGAGAATGGTTATCCAAATTCTCTTCGCTGTTGGGTAATAGCTAGAGCATTAACAAATCTGCAGCAATACCTAGGTAGACCATAAGCACTGAAATCATTGCATCCAACTTCTAGGATCCTCAGAAATATATCCCTGAGACCTAAGGATGTTGAAATCTACTCTCTTAATAGTGGTCTCAAGTTGAAACTCATTTTATGAAGGTAAGTCAAATCCAACCACTCAATGCTCTGTTAGACAGTTCCTTTAAATTGCATATTGCTTTTACTTCCTTTAAATTGCATCTCTTGATGTCTTAAATTTGCAGATATCGATGGATTCAGTTAAATCCCTTGATATAATATTGAAATCTATAATACAAAAATATAATTATATTGAAAAAAATGAATTTAACAATGAATATAAAAATCTTGGAGTCCTCAGAAGAAATTCACATGCTAGTAGTTGATGGCTCTTTGTTCAGTCATTGCTTTTAAAATAGATTGCACTATTTTAATCCATGTCAATATGGAGGGGAATTTAACACTACTGTATTTATATTGAGACTCTTGTTTCAGAGTAGTTTGTATAATCTACAATAGTTAATTTTTTTTTCATGAAAACTCGGTTATCTGATAATAGATTGAAAGGATTGCAATATGGTGCATCAACAGATTACAGGTGACCAGCCAGTGATGTGCAAAATTGGAAGACCTTCCTTATTCATGAAATGGAGTGCTTCAGTAACAATATCATATTTGTGCAATGCAAATATTAAGCAGGTGAAATGAAAGCAGGTGGGGGATAGAAGAACTAATAGATTAACAGTAGCCACTGGCAGAGGTGAAAGTGATGCTTGCACTGCTTCTATTGGAATGAGCAGCAGCCTGGAAAACAAGATGCAGAATATTTCAGACTGCTGGGAGTCATTGCTGTACAAGTAAACACATGGGTTGTGTTAGGGTAGCTAAGAATAGGAACAGGTGCATGTATGCTTGCATGTACACTAATGCTAGGAGTTTGGTAAATAAATTTGATGAATTTGAGGTATTGCTCAAAACATCAAAGGCAGATATTGTTGGGATATCAGAGACGTGGTGTCACACAGATATAAGGAATGCAGAACTGGAATTTGGGGAGTACAATGCGTACAGAAAGGATAGGAAAGGAGTATGGATTATGCTCTTAGGTAAGAAACACATAAAATCCAAGGAAGTAAAGCCAGTTGACATCGCTGGACAGTTCAGTGTCAAGTCAGTTTGGTGTGACATAAACATTGGGAGATCAAAACTGAGAGTAGGAGTGTGCTATAGGCCTAATGATTCTGATGAGTATAATAAGAAACTGTACAGGGAAATAGAGTGGGCCAGTAAATCAGTCTTATAATGGGGGATTTTAATTTCCCAGATATTGACTGGAATTTGTGGATTGGTCACTCACACACTAGCAAGGCTTTTGGGGATTTATTGGATTATTGTTTTCTATATCAGCATGTTCGGGAGGCAACTAGGGGTGTAATACTCTGATTATGAGTAGTGATTCTTCATGCATTAAGAATCTGCAGATAAAGGAACCACTAGGTGGCAGTGATCACAGTGTGCTGAAGTGGGATTTACTCAGAGGTAACTACCATCAGGGGTAAAGGGAAGGGCCTTTGCTTTCGTAAAGGCATCTACTATGGTCTGAGACAATATTTAAATTCTATACAGTAGGACCAACTGATATGTTACAACAGCAAATTCAAAATGGGAAGCATTCAAAGAACTTATCTTGGAAGCTACTAGCTTTACGTACCAACTAAGAAATATTGTTCAAGGTTTAGGCCTAAATGGATGTCAAGATGAACTAATGAGACATATGGCAGAGAAGAAAAATGCATGGGATACATATAAATTAACATGTGACACAGAAGCCTATGATAGATATAAGCTGCTCTGTAACCAAGTTACAAAGGAGGTTAGGCAGGCGAAGGCAGATTATGAGAAATCTGTGGCAAAGGATGCAAAGAAAAACAGAAAACAGTTCTTTACTTACGTAAACTCTAGAAGGAAAGGGATGAATCAGATTGGTCCACTTGATATCGATGGTTCAACTGTTGATGATCCTGTTCAGGTAGCTAATAAACTAAATGAATATTTTACATCGACATTCTCACATGAGAGTTATTCAGCAATGGGAATGCCAGAGGTGTATTCAACTCTGTCAGTAAGCTGGAGAATCTTGTAATAACTGAGAGTAAAGTGGAGGAGAAATTGTTGAAGATAAACACAAGAAAGGCACTTGAGGGTGGATGGGATCTATCCAGTTATATTAAAGGAGGCAGCAAAGGAAGTAAGCAAACCCTTAGCCATAATTATGAGAGCTTCCCTGGACATGGGAGGTACCCATAGACTGGAGATGTGCGAATGTGACCCCAATTCACAAAGGAGGATCAAAGGCTGACAAGTAATTATAGACCTGTGAGTTTAACCTCTGTTCCAGGAAAATTAATGGAGGCACTGATTAAAGAAGCACTGCAGGATCATCTAGACAAGACTTCAGTTATAGCTCGGACACAGCATGGTTTTGTTAAGGGAAAGTCTTGCCTGACCAATTTGATTGGATACTATGATGCAGTCACAAAAGAACTGGATGCAGGGAATAACTTCGATATTATATATTTGGATCTTAGAAAGGCTTTTGATAACGTTGCACATGGAAGACTGCTGCACAAATTGGAGCAGTGTGGCATTGGAGGCAAATTGCTGCTATGGATAAAGGGATGGTTGAGAGGGAGAAGACAGAGTAGTAATCAATGGACACTGCTCATTGTGGACTAATGTTATTAGTGGAGTCCCTCAGTGTTGGGTCCATTATTTATTTTCTGTATTTATAAATGATATTGATGATGGTATATCAAGCTTAATGTCCAAGTTTGCAGACGATACAAAGGTTGGCAGGGTTGTTAAGGACACTACTGACGCTATGCTGCTGCAACAGGATCTGGAAATGTTGAGCAGATGGGCTGAGAGGTCGCAAATGAAGTTTATCATTGACAAATGTAAAGTACTACATATGGGGAAACAGCAACCCCAGAGCAACGTATCAACTCTGGTACTACACTGACAGTGGTAGAGAATGAAAAGGACCTGGGGGTAATTGTGCAGGCAGATATGAAGTTCTCTGAGCAGTGCAGACGGGTGGTGTCTTGTCAATGATATACAGGAATTTTTCTAGCAGGGATAAGGAGGTGATTATTCCCTTGTATAAGGCAATGGTCATGCCACACCTTGAGTACTGTATACTGGTCTCGGAGACGTTTTTGGCACCTCGGTTGAAGTCGGCTGTGATTTGTGTCGCTTTCCAGTTGGTTGAAACAATGTGAGACATGTTGGCAGCTACATTCATCCACCACTTTTTCTCCGCCCATAGCGCTGTCCACAATGAATGTTATTCTGGAAATGGCATATTCCCGATACACTCTTGATACTGTCCAACAGGGACAGCGTCAAGAAAGACAATCGAAACCTCTTATTAACTGTGTTTTGTGTTAACTTCCAATAATAATTGATCGAAGATACCATGCTGATGAATATAATTTAAGAGATGCTTACAGTTAAGACAATTGAACTAGTGCTATAATGGATAAACGTTCCCTGTGTATTTTCATGATGGGCACCGTAGCTGAGTGGTCAAAAGTGGGGGTACATTTATATGCAGGTTTGACGACTGGATAAAGCCCTTGTACCAAATACGGTGGTGTTCTTGCATTGTCTCTTTCTTGTGAACTCTGATTTTATGTGATGATGGGTGTCCCTAAGTATAAACAGAATTATTTTTTTATTTCCATTTCAAGCCTGTGCGGCCAGGGCCAGAGGAATAGACAAGTTTTTTGTAACTGCATTATTGCAGCCGAATATACATTGCACAGGTTTATAAGGTGTGTCGGCCTAATCTTGAAATTAATAACAAGTACTACCACTTTTATTTGTGAAGATGTCCAGTTCTGGACTCCAAGATGCTGAAAGCATTCCACAAAAGTTCTCTGTATAGACTCCATTGCAACCCAGTGCTATCTGATTGAACAACAACTTGTTCCAGCTTATTCCATAGTTACTCATTCGGGTTGAGATTCGATGAGTGAGCAGGCCAACGGGATATGATAAACTCACCCTCATCCTTTTGAAACAACTGCCGACGTTCCATGTCGCATTATTCTGCTGGAAGTAAAATAACAGTACTGGAATACCCGTGAAATACCATGTGGCATACAGGTGTTGCTTAGGGAACTAAACGTGCACTACGAAAGTCGAAACACCACATTATCATTTTGACCATGGGCCTGCAGCATTGATCACTGGCATAACAGGTTCGTTGATTAA
The DNA here is from genome assembly GCF_048544385.1 of Mastigoproctus giganteus. NCBI lineage: Eukaryota > Metazoa > Arthropoda > Arachnida > Uropygi > Thelyphonidae > Mastigoproctus > Mastigoproctus giganteus. The sequence continues at coordinate 217,027,625 of NC_143579.1, read as the reverse complement.
TACTGTTGTCATATCCTAGTGCTACCTGTCGGCAAGGAACTAAAAGCAATATTTTTGGACGAGGTGACCATTATCTATCTTCTAATATCCGATGTGTGTGTTGTGTCTGCTAAAACTTTGTTTTTAGCTGACGAGTGAAATGCGACGAAGTCGTTTGCTAGCATACGCTGTAAGGTGTCGCGTTGTCTGACTGTCTGTTAGACTGCACAATTCGTTTCACTCTCCATCCCTTCTCACATGCCGTCCAGTAGAGTACTTATGAACTCTACTGGATGGCATGTGAAAAGGGTCTGATTCCAGTCTCATCTCGAAGGGAAAAACTTTTTTATATAGTTTTCTCACGAAAACTCTCAGTTTTTCAAAATTATTATTATTATTAGCCATGTGGTACAAGGAAGCCTGAGGCTTATGCTGCACCAGCCAAAAAAAAACAAAAAAAAATTCCTGAGTTACCTCCGGAGAGAGAGAGAGAGAGAAAGGAATCACCAAGAAAGATGATATCCAGCTCAGGACCCTGGGTTTGCCAAGCCCATACTCACCAGATGTGAGTCCCCAGGGTTTAATGTGGCTGAATTAGGCAGCCTGAGGCATGCGTTTATCTTCTGGAATTTTCAGTAAATAGGAATACCGATCAAATCATACTAATTACAGACAAATATAATGATGCCTTAATTGCTTTGGCGTTAATTACACGCACACACCCATGTTTCTCATAAATGAGCTGTCTCGTCTATGTTAATGCTGTTGGTTGAATGGTTTCTGGTTTGGTCATTCAGTACCAACGATACATCACTGCACTTACAAAATCCATGCACTTTTAAATCTCTGACCTTCCCAACGAACTGGTACACGCACAATGAAAGCAACACCGAGATGAGGGTAAAACCCCCGGTGCCATTTGACACAAAATACACTACTCTGGCCATCCAATATGTATTCTACATATTGTGCATGAATACTCCAGCAGGGTGACAGTGTGTCCATGATACTTGCAGTGACACATCTGATGCTGATGTTCAAGGTCACTTAACCACTCTTAGCCATTCTCTTACATGACTTGTTTCTGGCAGAAGAGCTGATTCCTTAAGTGACGGGGGTATGTAGTAAATTATCCACGTGATGAACTCACGCATAAATACAGAATGAAATGCGTAAGATGCTGCATACACGAATATTGTACTGTTATGAGTACTGGCCGTGACCTTACCAGTGTGTGCTTTCATCGTGAACCATTACTACCAGAATATGAGCAATTTAGCTGCACCAGGAATTGATATTTTGCAAACACCAGTTGGAGATGTGCGAGTAGAGTAGAGCCAGAAAAATAATTGCCCAGTTCTAGGAACTAAAATTTGGTGTGAAGCCAGGAAGAACATGTATACCTCTCAACCAAGCACTAATTCCTGGTATTACTACAGCAGTATCAATATAATTGGCACCAGATGGCCGAGCCAGTGCATATGCAGCAGCAAAATGGTTGGATATGCTATGTATAATAGTGTGGAAGATGCTGCATTAACTTTTGCAGCTTTTTCCATTCAAATCGTGAGCAACAACTGGAAGTGGGTGATGTCGAAACTCGACTGACATTGTCCCCAACTTCCAGGCGCGGTTAGGGATAGATAGCTAGAAACAGCTTTTATGCAAAATAAACATCCTCACGTAACGGAATGTCTCTACAAGAATTTTGCGACAACATTTTATTGCTGAAATGGTAAACAGCAATCTAAAGTGCAGACCTCACCCCATAAGATATTTGTCTCTGGGACTACCTGAAAAATAATATGTATCGTGACCAAAGTTGACATAGTCGATAATCATAGCCCACCTGGCGATTTTTTTCTTTGTCACCACTGTACAGAGTGTACCGATCTAAAGTTAAAATTTGGTGCATTGTTAGAAGAAGTTGAGTCACTAATAAAACGAGTGGTTACCCTCGAGAATAATGTAACTGGGAGCTCTTCATGAACTCAAGACTCTAGAACCCCACCAAATGATGCACTGCCGATTCGGGCCCCCAGAGCAGACTGACCAAGTGCAAACTGCCCTGTTTCAGAAGACAGTTCTATTAGAAGACTCCATTATCGGGGGAACGGGAAATATTTTTTGTAATTAGGATAGGTGGACTAGAACTAGGGTATGTCTGCTGGGAACAGCAATTAGTAGTAGTAGTAGTGGCATGTGATGCAAGAAAGCAAGTGTATGAGCTTATGCAGCATCAGCCAAAAAAAAAAAAAAAAAATCACACCATTCCCTCCAAATGCCTGTCCAGTTCCTCCTTAAATTTATTCAACCTATCAACTTTCACAACGACAGCTGGAAGTTTGTTCCAGCAATTAACCACCCGCTGGCTAAAGGTAAATTTCAGCACATCTATTCTACATCTGTCCTTTCTTAATTTGAATTTATGCCCCCTTAGGTTCGTAATCTGAACAAGTGGAAGGATCCCATCAGAATTCAGCGTGCTCAACCCATTCAAGGCCTTATACACCTCAATCAGATCACCGCACAAGTGTCTAGTCTCCAGCCACAGCAATTTGCAGAACATAAGCCTCTATTGGTAAGAGGATCCCTTCATTCCCCTCACCAATCTTGTTGCCCTTCTCTGTACTTGTAACCATGTGTCTGCTATTTTTAGCTTTTTGAAATCAGTAAACCATTTTACTCATATTTAAAAAATCTACTTCGTTAATGTTACTTGTTTACTGATATTTGTCTTTTACCGTTTATACTTGTTTTTATACTCTGGCTTGGTGACCTAATTCGTTAGGCCACTGAAAATTTTACTTTTTATGACTAGGTTTTGGCGCATTATAGCCTTAGTCGCTAATGCGCCAATAAAACCCAAGCAACAACAACAATCTCTGTACATGCTCAAGTAAATCTACATCCTTCCTAAAATGAGGCCTTCAGACCTGTATGCAGTACTCAAGGCGTGGCCTGACCATTGCCTTGTACAGAGGGATAAACACCTCCTTTTCCCTGCTAGCAAAATTCCTATTCCTATATATCATTGACAAAACCCCATGACCTGCCCTGGCAGCCTGTCTGCATTGCTCAGAAAATTTCATACCTGACTGTACAATTACTCCCAGGTCTTTTTCATTTTCTACCACCTTAAGTGTAGTACCACACAGTTGGTACGTTTCTCTGGGGTTACTTCTACCCATATGCAGTACTTTGCATTTGTCAAGGTTAAACTTCAGTTGCCATTTCTTAGCCCATCTGCCCAAATTATCTAGATCCTGTTGCAGTATCACACTGCCATTACTGTCATTAACAACCCTGCCAACCTTTGTATCATCTGCAAACTTCGACATTAAGCCTGATATACCTTCATCAATATCATTGATAAATATACAAAACAACAGTGGACCTAACACCGAACCCTGTGGGACTCCACTGATAACATTAGTCCAAGAAGAGCAGCACCCATTGATTACCACCCTCTGCCTTCTCCCACTTAACCATCCTTTTATCCATTGTAGCAACTTACCCAGTATCACTCACACAGTAGCAAGGCTTTTGTGGATTTATTGGATGATTGTTTTCTACATCAGCATGTTCGGGAGGCAACTAGAGGGAGTAATACTCTTGATTTGATTATCAGTAGTGATTCTTCATGCATTAAGAATCTGCAGATAAATGAACCACTTGGTGGCAGTGATCACAGTGTGCTGAAGTGGGAGTTACTCAAAGAGGTAACTACCATTAGGGGTAAAGGGAAGGGGTATTGCTTTCGTAAAGGCGACTACAATGGACTGAGACAGTATTTAAATTCTATACAGTGGGATCAACTGATGATATTGCCAACAGCAAATTCAAAATGGGAAGCATTCAAAGAACTTATCGTGGAAGCTACTAGGCTTTACATACCAACTAAGAAATATTGTTCAAGGTTTAGGCCTAAATGGTTGTCAGATGAACTAATGAGGCATATGGCAGAGAAGAAAAATGCATGGGATACATACAAATTAACACGTGACACGGATGCCTATGATAGATACAAGTTGATCTGTAACCAAGTTACAAAGGAGGTTAGGCAGGCGAAGGCAGATTACGAGAGATCCTTGGCAAGGGATGCGAAGAAAAACAGCAAAGAGTTCTTTACTTATGTAAACTCTAGAAGGAAGGGGATGAATCAGATTGGTCCACTTGAGATCGATGGGTCAACTGTTGATGACCCTGCTCGGGTAGCTAACAAACTAAATGAATATTTTGCATCGACATTCACACATGAGGAGTTATTCAGCGAGGGGAATGCCAGAGGTGTATTCAACTCTAGCAGTAAGCTAGAGAATCTTGTAATAACTGAGAGCAAAGTGAAGGAGAAATTGTTGAAGATAAACACAAGAAAGGCACCTGGGGTGGATGGGATCTATCCAGTTATATTAAAGGAGGCAGCAAAGGAGGTAAGCAAACCCTTAGCCATAATTATGAGAGCTTCCTTGGACTCAGGGGAGGTACCCATTGACTGGAGATGTGCAAATGTGACCCCAATTCACAAAGGGGGATCAAAGGCTGACACAAGTAATTATAGACCTGTGAGTTTAACTTCTGTTCCCGGAAAATTAATGGAGGCACTGGTTAAAGAAGCACTGCAGGATCATCTAGACAAGACTTCAGTTATAGCTAGGACACAGCATGGTTTTGTTAAGGGGAAGTCTTGCCTGACCAATTTGATTGGATACTATGATGCAGTCACAAAAGAACTGGATGCAGGGAATAACTTTGATATTATATACTTGGATCTTAGAAAGGCTTTTGATACTGTTGCACATGGAAGACTGCTGCACAAATTGGAGCAGTGTGGCATTGGAGGCAAGTTGCTGCTATGGATAAAGGGGTGGTTGAGGGGGAGAAGACAGAGAGTGGTAATCAATGGACACTGCTCATCGTGGACTAATGTTATTAGTGGAGTCCCTCAGGGTTCAGTATTGGGGCCTTTATTGTTTTCTGTATTTATAAATGATATTGATGATGGTATATCAGGCTTAATGTCCAAGTTTGCAGACGATACGAAGGTTGGCAGGGTTGTCAAGGACACTACTGACACTATGCTGCTGCAACAGGATTTGGAAAGGTTGAGCAGATGGGCTTCGAGGTGGCAAATGAAGTTTAACATTGACAAATGTAAAGTACTACATATGGGAAACAGCAACCCCAGAGCAACGTATCAACTCTGTGGTACTACACTGACAGTGGTAGAGAATGAAAGGGACCTGGGGGTGGTGGTGCAGGCAGATATGAAGTTCTCTGAGCAGTGCAGACGAGCTGCAAGAGTAGCTCATGGTGTATTGTCAATGATATATAGGAATTTTTCTAGCAGGGATAAGGAGGTGATTATTCCCTTGTATAAGGCAATGGTCAGGCCACACCTAGAGTACTGTATACAGGCCTGGAGGCCTCATTTCAGGAAGGATGTAGAGCTGCTGGAACGAGTACAGAGAAGGGCAACTAGATTGGTGAATGGGACAAAGGGGTTCTCTTACGAAGAAAGGCTTAAGTTTTGCAAATTACAGTGTCTGGAAACTAGGCACCAGCGGGGTGATCTGATAGAGGTGTACAAAGCCTTGAATGGTTTGAGCATGCTCAATGCTGATGGGATTCTTCCTCTAGCTCAGAAAAATCACCTGAGAGGGCATAAATTCAAATTGAGGAAAGACAGATGTAGGATAGATGTGCGGAAATTTGCCTTTAGCCAGCGGGTGGTTGGTGGGTGGAACAGACTTCCATCCCTTGTCGTGGAAGTTGATAGCCTAAATAAGTTTAAGGCTCAGCTGGACAGGTATTTCGAACGAACAGAGGGGTGAAGTGGAAGTGGTTATTTTTATTTATTTATGTTACTTTTTTTTTTTTTTGGCTGATGCTGCATAAGCTTGCTTTCTTGCATCAAATGCCTCTACTAATGCTAATGCTAATATCTACCCTTAATACCATTCTGCTCCAATTTGTACAATAGTCTTCCATGCGCAACAGTGTCAAAAGCTTTCCTGAAATCCAAATATATGATATCAAAATTATTTTTTGCATCCAATTCCTTTGTAACCACATCATAATATCCTATCAAATTTGTCAGACAAGACTTTCCTTTAACAAACCCATGCTGTGTCTGAATTATTGCTGCAGTCTTGTCTAGATGATCCTGCAATACATCTTTAACCAGTGACTCCATTATTTTACCCGGAACAGAAGTTAAACTAACTGGTCTGTAATTACTCGTGTCACCCTTCAATCCCCCTTTGTGAATTGGGGATACATTTGCACATCTCCAGTCCGTGGGGGACCTCCCCTGAGTCCAAGGACACTCATAATTATGGCTAAGGGTTTGCTTAGTTGCTTTGCCGCCTCCTTTAATATAACTGGATAGATCCCATCCACCCCAGGTGCTTTTTTTATGTTTAGCTTCAACAATTTGTCCTCCACTTTGCTTTCAGTTATTCTAAAATCATTAAGTATCCTGCTACAATTTGATAACCTTCTGCCATTTTCAAACCTTAATAATTCCTCATGTGTGAATGTTGGTGCAAAATACTCATTCAGTTTGTTTGCTATCTGAGCAGGATCATCAACAGTCGAACCATCGATGTCAAATGGACCAATCAGATTAATCCCCTTCCTTTTAAAGTTTATATAAGTAAAGAAATCCTTGCTGTTTTTCTTAGCATCTTTTGCCAAGGATTTCTCGTAATCTGCCTTCGCCTGCCTAACCTCCTTTGTCACCTGTTTACAGATTAGCTTATATCTGCCATAGGCTTCTGAGTCGCTTGATAATTTATATGCATCCCATGCATTTTTCTTCTCTGTTACGAGTCTCATTAGTTCATTAGATAACCATTTAGGCCTAAACCTTGAACAATATTTCTTAATAGGTATGAAACTTTTAGTAGCTTCCACGATTAATTCCTTGAATGCTTTCCACTTAGAATTTACTGTTGGTAACATCGTCAGTTTATCCCACTGTACAGAATTTAAAAACTGTCGGAGACCACTGTACTCACCTTTACGGAAGCAAAAACCCTTTTCTTTACCCCTGATTTAATCTTTAAGTAAATCCCACATCAGTACACTCTGATCACTGCCACCTAGTGGTTCCTTTATCTGCAAATTCTTAATACACGAATGATCACCTGATAGCCAGATCAAGAGTATTGCCCTCTCTGGTTGCCTCTCGAACATGCTGCTGCAGAAAACAATCATCCAATAAATCCACAAAAGTCTGACTGGTGTGTGAGTGACCAACCCACAAGTTCCAGTCAATATCTGGGAAGTTAAAATCCCCCATTATAAGACATTCCGATTTACTAGCCCACTCTATTTCTCTGTACAATTGTTCATTGTACTCATTCGAGTCATTAGGCCTATAACACACTCCTACTCTTATTTTTGCTTTCACAGTGCTTATGTCACACCAAACTGACTCAACAGTGCACTGTTCATCTATATCAACTGGATGCACTTCTTTTGATTTTATGTTTTTCTTAACAGCATGACACCTCCTCCCTACCTAGCCTGTCTATCCTTTCTGTACACATTGTACTCCCCAAATTCCAGATCAGCATTCCTTATATCTGTGTGACACCACGGCTATCCCAACAATATCCGCCTTTGATGTCTTGACCAACACTTCAAATTCATCAAATTTATTTACTATACTTCTAGCATTGGTATACATGCAAGCATACATACGTATATTAAGTATTACGTATATCTACAAAAACTGTTTATCTAAATTAAAATAAAAATAACCAGCGTAACTATAACTATAAGACTGCGTATTAAGTAAAATATAAAATAACAATTATGTAAATAAAAAGGCAAACACTTATCGTTTTTTTCGGAGCTTGCAACTGACAGCTGTAATTTTTAAAGAGAGTCAGCGCCCTCTTTATGATATCAACAACAGATTGTCAGATTTTAACGGGAGTAAAGAGAATATTATTTATGTAGGGATTAATGATACTAATTACATACGATCTGACGATTTGTTAGACAAATGCTGAAGAAATGCCACGAGTTAGGTCAGAATGTCTGCAATTCTGCCCAGGGACGATGGAAGGAATTATATGCTGAAAGCTTTGTGGATTAATTCAAGACTTGGACTCTGGAAGGTTTTTTAGGGGAAATTTTTATCAGCTTGGCCGCACTCAGGTAGAAGAAATCTGCTTTGTAGAGACTGGATACATTTAAACAAAGGTGGTGCAAAGGTTTTTTCCAGTATTATTGAAGATACCTTAACGGTTCGGGAAACTGCTAGTTTTGAAGACAAGGGTAATATAAATACGCTTTGATAATATTGGCCAAAGTAACACTTGCACATGCCTAAAGAGTTCATAATTCTTCTCTTTCTTGGTGATTCTCATCTACTTCTCTCTATCTCTCACAGGGTAACTCGGAAATTTATTTTAGCTAGTGTAGCATAAGCCTCAGGCTTCCTTGTACTATATGGCTAGTAATAATAAGAAGAATAATAAGAGTTCTTGTTTGTTACCGCAACAGATCATATTAGCAAGATGTTCTGAGGGCAGAAACGTTTCAAATGAGTGAGTAACCAAGGACAGAGAAGCAAGCTTAAATAACTTCAAGGGATGCGTTAGGGCAGTTAACTATACAAGAACACTAAGCCTTAATTGTTTATACATTAAAGTCAGATGTGTCGTCAATAACATGAGTGAATTCGAACTGCTGATTAAGACAAGTAACGCTGCATAACAGGGCTCACGGAACGTGGTGCCACCTAGAAATAGGGGATGATGAGTTTCAGTATGGTACGTACAATGTATTTAGGAAGGATAGAGCAAAGAGAAGGGGTGATGGGGCCATGCTCCTTATCAAAAGCCGCCTGAGCGTAGACGTTTCGCATGATAGTATAGAATATGTATGGTGTGCGATAGTTGGAAGAAAAGGTATAATGAGAGTGGAAGTAATCTGCAGGCCAGGTGATTGTGAAGATTATGATGAGAGCCTCTACATGCAAATGGAATGGGCAAGTAAGCGTAAATGTTTTATTATGGGTGATTTTAATTTGCCTCTAATCGATTGGAGCAAATTGGAAGGAAAGTCGACATGGGGTACAAAAATTTTAAATCGACTAGATGATTGTTATTGGTATCAACATGTCAGGGAAAGTACTAGAGAAAAGAATATGCTAGACTTGATCATCACCCATGAACCAGATGACATAATAGGGCTGACAGTACAGGAACCAGTAGCAGGAAGTGATCACGGAGTTCTATGGTGGACGATGAAGAGAGAGGTAGTAGTAGTTAAAGGCAGAGGAATGGGTTATAATTTCAGGAAAAGGAAATTACGACGGCTTATGGTGCTACATGGCTTCTATTAACTGGATAGATATCTCACAGAGAGCGAATACAATTGAATTATAGTATACCTTTTAAACGTTAATCACAGAAGCATTGAATGCATGTATAACATTTAAAGAATACTCCATAAGGAGGATAACAAGTTGAATGAATAATCTAGTTGACAGATTACTCGAGCAGAATAAAAAAGACGGCATGGGAAAGTTACAGAGCAATAAAAAGTACTCAAGCGTATAACGGCTACAAATTGATCTAAACAGTGCCACAGAGGGCCTCCGTGACCGAGTGGTCGTGCCATAGAAAAGGTTAGGCTGGCAAAAGCAGATTATGAGAAGTCGCTGGTGAAGAGTGAGGATAAGGAATTCTTCGCATATATAAATGCAAAGACGAGAAGGACAAACCAGATCAGACCTTTATGTAATGGACGCCTGATAGTATTAGATACCCTAGCTGACGTTGAAGATGAACTCAACAGTTACTTTGCACTGATATTTACAGAAGAAATATCCTTTATGTTGAAGAGAAAATATGGGAAAGAGGTTCAAAAACATGTAATTAATGATATTGAAATTTCACATGAATATTTAATTTGATAGTATGAACCAGAGCTATAATGCTCAATACGTTCTACGTTGATATCAATATTTTTAAAAGAATAAGAGAAGTTTACCTCAACATGATACGTAGAACACTTCCGTATGATACTTTCCAAAAATTAAAACGAAAACAATTAAAAAATCGAAAACATTACACGAAATTTACTCTCCAGAAATTAAAACGAAAGATTTTCGTTTTAATTTCTGAAGAGTAAGAAAGTGTTTTACGCATCATATTGAGGTAAATTTCTTTTATTCTTTTACAAATATGATTATTTAATGAAAAACCTTGGGGCCTACAGGCGAGTAAGACTCCTGGGGTTGATGGCATATATCTTATAATTTTAAGGGAAGTGGCATGTGAGTGCACTGAACCATTGAGGTTAATTATGAGAACAAAATTATGAATAATTATGAGAACATCATTGGACTCAGGAGAGATTCAGTTGGATTGCAAAAGTGCCAATGTGCCTTCAATACATAAGGGTTCTAAGAATTTAGTGGGAAATTACCGGCCGGTTAGTCTAACTTCGTTAGTAGGGAAAATCATGGAGGCAACGGTCAAGGGTGGAATTTAGAATTATTTAGATGGAAATGGACTTTCAGTCCATTTAAGTATACACTGAGTGATTACTGAATTATGACCACCTACCTAATACTTTGTAGGTCCTCCTTTTGCCCTCAGTACAGCAGCTGTCCAACGTGGCATTGATTCAACAAGATGTTGGAAGCATTCAGGAGGTATGGTCAACCAAGCTGTGTGTAATGTGGCTAGCAATGCAGGTATGGAGTGCATGATTCAGTAATCACTCAGTGTATACTGAAATGGACTTTCAGTCCATTTCAGTATACACTGAGTGATTACTGAATTATGACCACCTACCTAATACTTTGTAGGTCCTCCTTTTGCCCTCAGTACAGCAGCTGTCCAACGTGGCATTGATTCAACAAGATGTTGGAAGCATTCAGGAGGTATGGTCAACCAAGCTGTGTGTAATGTGGCTAGCAATGCAGGTATGGAGGTAATTGGTGTATCCAGACGCCTGATATGCCTTTCCATAGTATCCCACAAGTGTTCTATGGGATTGAGATCGGAGGAAGTTCAGAGGCCAATCCGTATGCTGGAAGTTAGAACTGTTCCTCAAACCATTCCTGCACAACACGTGCCCGATGGCTCGGCGCACTATCATCTTGGAAGACACAATCGCCATTCGGGAAAAAGTGTAACGTAGCGGGTTGTACACAGTCAGCAAGCAGTTGACGACAGCGGGGACCACTGATACGTTGTTCCACATGCACCAGGAGTCCATGTTACTGCCAGTGAAACATGACCCACATCATACAACCGCCTCAACCGGCCTGCACTTCTGATACCATACATGATGGATGAAGAGCCTCATGTTGTTTGTTTGTTATTTGGTTTTTAGGAGCATTAGCAACTAAGGCCATATTGCTCCGGGGATATGCGGTGGTCATTCCTTGACCTTTCCGCATCCTCCGTATTTGGTGGTCACGGGCTCGCACCCGGTCTAATCAAGGAGCGTGTGCTACGCACTGCTGCACCTGGCTACGGAGGCGCCCCTCATGTTGTTGACGCCAAATCCGTACACAATCATCCACGGTGTGGAGTAAATAACGTGACTCATCCGATCAGTACACCTTCTTCCAGTCTTCTAACGTCCAACTTGCATGCTCTTTGCACCAGGCGAGTCTTTTATGCCGATGAACCTTGGTGAGGAGAAGATGCCATAGGGGTCGTCTGCTGGTATAGCCCATATGTGCGAGCGTGCGACGCATGGTCATGCCAGATATTGTTCCGGATTGACCCATGTTGTATTGGGTAGTCAACTCTTCGATAGTGCTGCGCCTGTACGAGTCGTCGGACCCGGCGCTCACATCTAACATCAACCTTTCGCTGACCTTTGCAGTTTTGCCGTCGGGTCGTTGTTTGACCATTTTTGACGTTTCTGGTACGCTTTAAATACGGCGGCTCTCGAATACCTCACCGGTTCAGTCGTTTAGGAAATCGAGGCAGCAGCTCGTTGAGCACCCACAATCTGTCCTTTATCAAAGTTCGATAAATGAGTCCGATAAATCCTTCCATTTACCCATCAGGCTCGGAATTTTACTACCTACTGAACCACTGAAACCTTATCAATGCTACGTAGGTCGACTAGCTGTGCACTCTCGTACCTCACGTGGTCAACGGGTCGCATTCAGCTTTCATAGGGGTGGTCATAATTCAGTGATCACTCAGTGTATAACCGCCATACACGATTATATTTGCATGGTTTTGTAAAGGCAAAATCATGTTTAACAAAGCTTATTAGCTATTTTGACGGGGACACTCATGAGCTGAGTTTAGGGAATAACTTGAACATTGTTTATTTACATTTCAGCAAAGCATTTGACTCAGTCCCACGTGAGCGATTACTTTATAAACTGGAACAGGTTGGAATCACAGGGAAAATCCTTAGATGGATAACAGGATGGTTTAGGTTCAGGGTAGGAGACAGAGGGTTGTGATTAATGGTTATTCCTCAGATTGGGTTAATGTAAGATGTATATTTCCTCAAGAATCAGTATTGGGACCACTGTTGTTTTTGATTTTCTTAAATGACATCGATGAAGGGATAGAGGACGTGTTGTCTGAATTTGTAGATGATGTAAAGATTGGTAGAGTGGTTAATGACCACCGCCTTCAGAGTGACCTAGATAGACTTCAGGGATGGTCAGAAAAGTGGCAGCTATGCTTGAATGCAGCAAAGTGCAAGGTCTTACACTTGGGGAAGAGTAACCCCAAAATAATTTATACACTTTTTTGGAGTTGAACTAAAGTCAGTAATGGAAGAAAGGGACTTAGGAGTTGCGATACGATCAGACGTTAAGTTCTTCGAGCATTTTAGATAGGTCGCAAGGAAGGCCTATGGTGCCCTATCGATGATTTATCGAACATTTGCTAGTAGAGATAACGACGTCCTAATCCCAATTATATAAGGCTATTGTTAGACTGCACTTGGAATATTGTGTTCGAGTATGGAGACCGCACCTAAAGAAAGACATCGAGCTTCTTGAAAGGGTCCAGAGACGAGTAACTTGCCTTGTGAGATCGACAAAAGGATGTCCTTATGAGGAAAGAATTTAAATATGTGGGTTGCACAGCTTGGAAACTAGGCACCTTAGAGGCTACTTGATTGAGGTGTTTAAGGCTCTGAGAAGCATTTGTAACTGAATCATGATGAAATTTGCACGGTTATATATGATTCTAGAACTAGCGGTCATAAATTCAAGTTAAAGGGGAAATGCTTAGACTGGATTGCAGGAAGTTTTATTTTAGCCATGGAGTTATAAATTACTGGAATAAGTGGGTAGTAGAGGCTGACAGTTTGGGGAAATTCAAAGGTCAGCTCGATAGTTACCTACGGCTGGAGGGAAATGCATAGGTTGTCTAATTCCTTTTCTTTTATTATTATTGATTAATTATTTAATTTTTTTATTATGTTTTAAGTTAATTAATTCTTTTTTTTTCTTTTTTTTTTTTGGCCGGTGCAGCATAAGCATTAGGTTTGCTTGAACCATATGGTCATTACTAATACATAGTACGCTGCTATTTAGTTTTCGGTTCTGTTAACTACAATGATGGCCACATTGAAGAAGAAATGGAGAACTGATTGACGAATCCAGAATAGCCATTCGGAATAGGAGGTATCCTACCATTAATGTCGTGCTGATGCGATTGACAAAGGTCATGCCACTAGATAGCGCTCTAGACAAATCTAAATTGGGTTATGGACACCTCAATTCTTCTTAAATCCAACTTTACAAGTTAGCATCACTTCGTGTTTAAAAGAAAAAAAATATATATATAGATATTTAGGAATACCACCCACACATGTACACATTGATGCTAAATAAAATTCAATTTTTTTTTTAATAGCAATAATTAATTGTTTGTTATATTAATCGGTTTAGCGATCTTGGCGTGTATTGATAGAAGGAAAGAATAGTTTGCATCTACAGATTACTTTTGATGAATCTGATTCATGTTACCATGGGAATCTAGTTATTTCAAATGTAGTTTTAACGGGCACTGGAAAACTAATTCGTTTTCCTTATTGTATTATAGAAACTTTTTTTCAGAATTTATAATTTAAATGCATATTTAATTCATTAAAGGTCGGCCGTGGCCTTTGGGTAACGTAAGGAGTTATTAATGGACATTGCACGACGAAACCAGGATGCTGCCACAAAAATGCAGGGCCCATTGTTAAACTGTGGCAGGTAGTTTATCAGCTGCTACAAGCAGTTAGAATGAAGGCGTAGACTCCTTTGGACCCTGAGGGTACAGTATCAGAGCGCAAAAAGACATTCGATTAACTTTATTCAACTAGCTTTGCAAACTTGGGTGGGTTAGTCAGAATTTGAATTTTGCATCGTGACTCCATCTATTGACACTCAAGTGAAACAATTTTAAATTTAAATATCTACTAGAGAGAAAAAAAAAACAACTTGAAAATGTTTGGGTGTACTAGTTTATTTTTAAATTGGCTAAACGTGATAACGATAAATACAAAGGACAAATATGCGATTGTTTGAGGTGTACGAAACTGAAACCATAGGTGATCGATCTTTCTCAATGAAGTTACGTTACTGTGCGCCATACTGTTGAAAGTGAGGTTGACATTATCGTAGTGTGTACACTAGCCAACAACAAATGCAGGTTTAAAAATAGCCTCTCAAAAAAAGTACATCAAACGATCTTCGGAATTTAATAAGTGAATCGTGTTCGCACTCAGACCAGAAAAATTATCCCACGACTGCAGCTGATATAGAGAATAGACTGAAAACATATTTAATTGAGAAGATTATTGTAAATCCCAAACACGAGAGGTATTAAAACTTATAGTACATGTGTACTTAGTACCGTGCTTGGGTTGGAGGTTGAGAAGACGAAAGAAGATATTTGTTGACATTGGACTTGAACTTCTGTAGTGATTTTCATTAAATACGTATGAAGGAAGGTTGTTCCAGAAAACGGCAGTTGAATGAATAAATGAGGAAGATGAAAAGTTGGTTCTTTTGGTTTGAAGTTGGACAGTAAATGGATGTTGGCTGGTGGAAGCACGTGTTCGGACTGTTTTGAAAGAGAGAGCGGGAATTATAGAAGCCAGTTCAGAAGAACAGTGCCCATTGAAGTATCTGTAGAAGAGGCATCCAGCAGAAACAATACGTCTATGAGAAAGCGAGTGGAGAGACTCTGTTAGAGATAAATCATTAATTAACCTAACTGCCCTCTTCTGAATGGAATCTAGAAGCCTAAGAGAGAGGTTTTGGGGGCAGTTCCAGATGTGGGAACAGTATTCCATGGCTGGGCGGATTTGGATTTATACAGAGTGAGCAGCTGTTTGGAAGAAAAGTAACGCCGAGAGCGAAAGAGAAAACCAAGTTTTTTAGATGCAGAGGAAGCAATATTTGTAATGTGCTTGTGCCAAGAGAGATTAGAAGTCAGGGTAATCCCCAAAAGAGATATATCATTTTGCCTAGAAATCGGAGTGTCACTAAAGAGAAGCATAGGAGCAGAAGAATAATTTTTGCGAGATATAAGACAAGATTGAGTTTTAGAAGGGTTGAAATCAACTAAGTTCTCTTTGCCCCACTGGAGAATTACCTGAAGATCGGCATTTAAGGAATTGGTAGCAAATTTTCGAGAAGTTGAAGCTGATTGAGCAGGGCAAGGTTTCTCAAAATGGAAAGTAGAATGCAATGTGCTATCATCGGCAAAACTATGGATAGGATTTCCAGTCAATGGAAGAAGGTCATTAATATACAAGAGGAAAAGAGTGGAGGAATGAATTGAACTTTGGGGGACACCGGCATCAGTGGAGAAGTTAGAAGACAGAGAGCCATCTACCATCACCCTCAGTGAGCTATCAGAGAGAAAACTGGATAACCAATTACTAAAAACAGTTGGCAAACCATAAGATGGAAGCTTGTTTAGAAGACCTTTATGCCAAACACGATTGAAAGCCTTTGAGATGTCAAGAGCAACTGCTTGTTTTTCACCGAACCTTTCCATTGAATTAGTCCATAAATGAATCAGACGGAAGGTTTCTAGGTAGTTTAAGAGTTGGCGGTTAATTGCTTTCTCCATTACTTTAGAAATAGTAGAAGTAATTGCAATGGGACGATAATTGGATGGGAGGAATTTGTCACACTTTTTAGGAACTGGCTGGATACGAGCAAATTTCCAAGCAGAAGGAAAAACACCTTTGGAATAAGAAAGTGAAAAAAGGCGGCAAAGAATAGGAGTAAGTTCAGGAGCACAGGTTTTGAGAACAAGTGAAGAAATACCATCGGGACCTGGAACTTTCTTAGTATCAAGATTCGTCAAAATCCTTCTGACATTCTTTTGACGGAAGACCACAGGAGTCATTGAATGGAGCGTGTTGGGAATATTGGGAGGCGTTTTACCAAGATCATTAATACATGAGTTGGAAGAAAAATGGGATGAAAGTCAGCTTAATCCTTGGGTGAAGTGACAACAGAACCATCTGGTTTGGACAGAAGTGGGAGCAGAGATGGGCAAAAGTTGAGCCAATAGCTTTGGCAAGAGACCAGAATGCTCTCTGGTGTAGGCAGAAAATGAAACTGAAGAATTAGAAACAAGCCAATTACGATATGCAACATTCTTCTCTTGAACAGCCTTAACATATTTATTGGAAAAACCAAGGTTTAGATAAAGGGCGAGATTTTAAAGTGGAATGTGGGATAAAAGATTCCATTCCTGCAAGAATAATTTCACTGACATGATCTGAGCAAACGTTGACATCAGAACTTTTGAAACAGTAATCCGACCAGGGAAAAGAAAAGAAATCTCGCAGGTCATCCCATTTTGCATTCTTGTAATGCCAAAAAACAAGAAGTTGGGAATAGCATGAGATAAAGGCTCCATTGGAGAAGAGACAATCACCAAGTTGTGATCTGAAGTGCCTAAAGGACCTCTCACTTCGACTGTGTACTTAGAAGGGGTGTTTGTGAGAAAAAGATCAAGCGTGTTGGCTGTATGATTAGGATTGTCCGGTATTCTTGTAAGTAAATGAACAATCTGTGCAAGGTCATTAGTAATTGCAAAAGCCTCAGCATCTCGACCAGCTGGGTCAGTGTAACTAGAAAACGGAAGCCAGCTGGAGTTGTGAACATTAAAATCACCAAGGACAGTTGCCTCACTGTTAGGAAAGTTGGACTGGAGAAAGTCAAGTTGCAAAGAGAGGAAGTCAAAGAGATGCAAGTGATTAGTGGAGTTGGAAGAATGGTAGAGACAACAGATGCATTTGACACAGTGAGGTAGAGAGATTTTAAGCCAGAGAAGATCGAAGAGAGGAGATGACTTTCCGAACTCCAAAGCAGGCCTGCTTTGGAGTTCGGAAAGTTAAAAGAACAATGTGTGAACGGTTCCAAAACAAATAAGTGGGGGAAAGCTGTTGTTTTTGTTGCTACTGTTGTAGGTTTTGGGGGGGGGGGGATCGGCAACTTAGATCATACTGTGTTGTATAATATCTCTAAATTGCGTGTGCTCTATGGTCGATTTGCCTGTTGCTGAACAAAAAAACCCGATTTTCTTGGAGAAAATACTTCTGGAGTTAGATAAGAAAAAAAAAAAACAAGCTTCATTATTTGGGTAGAAAATTAACATCTTCAATTTTTCCTTATTTTTTAGCCTCCAGTTTGAAATCGATGTTTATTATGGTTGCTATTTTTCCAGAGGAAAGAATAACGCATTAGAAATTTTCCCATGCGTCACTCATTCAAAAGCCTGCCAATTTACTTGATGATCTATTCAGGTATGAGTTGAAGAATATGTTGTTAAATAGACTGTTTCATTTATTTTCACGGTTCACAAAGGAAGCAATTTTTTTCGATATCCATTTGTTTTCCGTAAATGTACAGCGCAACCCTTAAGCTGAGAGGTAAAATTGTCGATAAATCACACCCAGCTCTCATACTCCTCCCACAGAAGACAAATGGTTATCCTGTCAATAAGGCTGGCTTCTCACTTCCTACTCTATGCTTCCCATATGGTAGGCTTATGATGAAGACAAATGCCTGGGAAAATCGCAAGGAAAGAGCTGATCTCCCTAAAGTGGAAGATTAGAGAAAATATGATATTTACTCGAGATCATAGATTATTAAGCCACACCCCCTTCTTGGTAACCTGAGTCTGTATTTATCTTTTTTATTATCCAATATATGAAAGCAAAATGACAGCATCTTAGCCATACATATAAAATTAAATGATAAATGAAAGCTAATAAACAGAATACATTTCATCATTAAAAATTAATGATGAAACTGTTAGAATAAAATAAAATAACTTAAGGAATATATAAACAAATTTTTATGAATTGCTTTTTCTAACAAAACTTTGTAATTAAAACACAGGCAAAATTACTAAACTTTCTAAGTTCTAAATTCTAACTTCCGGGTGGAAGAGACCTGAGTTCGAGTCCCGTCAGTGATGGCAGGAATTTTTATGGGCCTTTTTCGCAATGTGGCTGAGTTAGTTGGTCTCAGGCGAATGTAGCATGGTTTTTTCTCCCGGAAACTCGGGTTTTTCGTCCATCAAAACAGAAAATCGACTTCAGAACACTCGCAATTTGCACACGGAGCAATATGGCCTTGGTGGCTGATGCTCCTGAAACCCTACTACAACAACATATGTTTTCCAAAGCCTTTTTTCCCCCATTTTAACACTGAACGTTACAAGCTATACTTGGGTTTGAATCACTACAATGGTGCTCAAAAATTCTAAGGAAACTCACGCGAATACGAAATATTTGTAATTATGAAACTAAACAATATTTGTCTGACCCATAAACAAAATCATCAACAATCTTACAATTGAGTAACCGAATAACAAGAACCTCTTTTCGAAAATTTTTCATTTTACGTTTATTGTTCACATTATCAATTATACAAGACCTCCATTTTCGGGCTCATTTATGCACAGGTGCATAAAGTGCTAGCTGGGACTCTCGCCGAAGGAGTCCCAAACAAATAGTTTGAATGTGACCCCTCTTTCCTTGGGAAAATGTCCACCTATTTATTTCACGTCTAGGGTCTCGACAGCCTAAATCCGTCCCTTCAACAATATGAAAATGCCCTAATCACCCCGTCTGGATGTAACTCGCAGAGTTGGTCAAATCTGTTGGTCAAATATATATACAGGGTGTTTCAGTTAAACGTTTCAGAACTTCTAAGAGGGGTAGAGTACATCCTGACAACTCGAAATCATATAGCAATGTGGGGTCGGAAATGCTTTCCTGAAGCGGTGTTGTACACAGAAGCACCATAAAAAGAAAAGAGACCGTAAGTGAGAAATCGTTTTAATAATACATGAAAAGAAGCAAAAGGTACATGGATTAAAGTAAGTGTTCGAAGTTTCTTCCACGGGCTACAATGCACGCCTCACATCTCCGACGCATGGACATCCGAACATTCTGGAATACTCCAGGCAGCGTGTCCAGACACAGCAACCGGAGGATTATGCACCTCGTATTGCTTTCGCACAGTGGTACCTTGGAAAATGTGCTACAAATCCCCTTTTTCCTGCTGAAGTGTTGTTTTCCGATGAGGCATCCTTCACAAGGGAAGGAATTTTCAACACGCATAACGACCATATCTGGGCGGTCGAGAACCATGCAATACGACGTCGTGCAGCACAGATTCGATTTTCGGTCAATGTATGGGCCGGTATTATGGGAGATCACCTCATCGGACCTTACCTGTTACCGTGTCGTCTAACCGGACCTATCTACTTGATCTTTCTGCAGCAAGTATTGCCACAACTTTTGAGAGATGAACAGATTTCTGCATCGACGCAACAGACAATGTGGTTCCAACACGATGGAGCCCCTGCCCATTATAGCGGAGATGTTCGTAACTACCTGGATGTCACATTTGGTCAACAGTGGATCGGACGTGGTGGTCCCGTGCGTTGGCCTGCTCGGTCACCCGACCTATCATGTCTTGATTTTTATTTCTGGGGTCATATGAAATCGCTAGTTTATGACACCCCTGTTGACAATGCTGAGGAGCTGGTTGCAAGAATCGCAGTAGCTGCCGAAGAAATTCGAAATTCGCCTGGAGTATTCCAGAATGTTCGGATGTCCATGCGTCGGAGATGTGAGGCGTGCATTGTAGCCCGTGGAAGAAACTTCGAACACTTACTTTAATCCATGTACCTTTTGCTTCTTTTCATGTATTATTAAAACGATTTCTCACTTACGGTCTCTTTTCTTTATGGTGCTTCTATGTACAACACCGCTTCAGGAAAGCACTTCCGACCCCACATTGCTATATGATTTCGAGTTGTCAGGATGTACCCTACCCCTCTTAGAAGTTCTGAAACGTTTAACTGAAACACCCTGTATATATATATTTGGAACTGTTTGACAAATCTTTTTAAAAGGCCCAAATATAAAATTTCAGGAATATCAGGCAGTCGAGTTGTTACATGCGGACGGACGGACAGATAGACAGTGAATAGGCGCATTATGCATATATGCTAACGCGTCTAAAGAGGTTGGGAGCCACTGATTTAGATAATCGAAATACTGTTTTCGTTTATTATCCTGCTGAAATAAAATTACAGGACATAAAACAAAAATTCCAACTCATGTTGTGACCAGGAAAGAGGAATTTACTAAAGGCAAAATTATTGTGGGTTGTTTAAAATTATCGAAGTAACTGATGATACTAAAAGTTAATATATCTTTTCTGTAAATCTCACGTAACCACAAGCCGGGATGAAAAACTAGACTTTTAGGGACGTGGAGAACTTAAATGGTCTTATTTTCTCTTGGCTGTTTCAATAGCTAAAATAAAACGAAACTAAATCAAAAATAAATGTAGAGTTTATTATCGTATTGGATTATATGCAAAATTTCGAATGTGGTTAAAATCGAGTTTTTATATGCCCCGTTTTTCTAAAAAAGCTAGCCCAAATTTCTTTGGGCTAGCTCTAAGAAATTCATTTTATTTATCACCAAAAGCAACATTATCTTTGTGCCTGCCACTTTTCTATTTACCTCCACTTGCTAAAATCAATCTTATTATTAAGCTAGAAAAATCGTTTAGAGCCATATTGGAGTGATCGCTTGATTTCAATTCTATTCAAAGACTCGAGTCCACGGATCTTATAAACGGTGTACAACATAGAGTTGCGAGAGTGATTGATGACACTAGAACGTATACAGATAGGTTCGTTCATCTTAAAGACGCTAAAAGAATTATTAAAGCGTTGCACGAAGTATTGGAAAGAAGCGGACGCTCGCTTGCCTTTCAAGCGGTTAGTAATTAGAAATTGGCGCTCCACATTTCTGCCTACGATCACGGTCCTTAATGTTGCAATAACGTTGTCCCACGGTGTCAATTCATCCTTTGGGGCGGGACGTTGAGCCTCATTACTTTTTATTTGATGGACAAAATTAGACAGCGATACGTTTTGGGTACATTAACGCTTTCATAAAGGCGCCTTTATTGAGGTGTTTTTCGTAGACACAGATGAAATTCGAACTAATGGCGAAACAAACAAATAGCCTTAGATGTTCCTCTGACAACCTTAAATGCCATTTTAAATGTCTTTGCCTTCTGCTGTTGAAGTTCAAAACCGTAATCTCTGAGGAATTAGCGTATCTCAGAAGTCGGGTCACCGACCTTTGACGAAAATTGAAAGCCCAAACGATTCACTGTATTTTATAATCAAAAAGTATCTGTTTCGTGTATTTTATATTAAAATAAGGGAGATTGTAACGTACGTATAAATATTTTTGTTTAAATTACACGACTTTAGTTTATTCTATTAAAAATAACTTGCCAAAACTGCGAACCAAACTGTTCTTATGAGAAATGAATACGTCTGCCAACTGGTTGCCATGGTGACTGTCATATAGTTGTAAAAAAATCCGTATGGAGCGCTGCACTGCAACTTTATATTGTAGTTTGTAAACAGCAATCTGGTGTACGCTTTTGTATAATCCATTTTATTCAACTAATCGAATCAACCTTAGAATAAATAAGAAACAAGAGAAGGTTCTTCAAACAGGCCTCTGAGGTTGGGTATATTCATACTGTGGATTTTAGTGTTTTGCACCAACCTTACGTATCACCAACCTTTTGCACCAACCTTAAAATCCACAGTAAGAGAAGGTTTTTTTTTTATGTTAAGAAATAGAGTATAAACTTTGAAATAATAGCTGTGGCTAATAGCTTCGTAAAGATATAGATGTTGATGTTGTTAGAGCTGACCTTTTATGTGTATTTTTATTTAATGTGGTATGCACTGACTTCGTTATGATCAGTGATCAAACTGACAAATACAATGTTCGCTTCTCAAACTCCCTCAGCAAGAAAGATGGACAGATTTATCTGAAAATTTGCAAGCATAACTGTGGCATATACTGCCCTACCATTAATATCCGGACACCTGAATTTAGACAAAAAAAAGAGCTTTTATTGTGTTATTTAATATTTTGTGCTGAAACCTTTCGCTTTTATGACGGCCTTCAATCTTCTCGGTATACTCTCAACCAGCTTTTTATAAATATCAGGTGATATGTTCCTCCACTCGGCCTTTAACGCAGCCACCAGTTCGACCTTGTTCTTTGAGCGATCTCGACGTGCACATACCCGGTGATCCAATCAATACATCCCAAAGATGCTCGATGGGGTTCAGTTCTCTGGGCTGGCTAATCCAACTTTTCCGCACCCATGTCCTCAAACCACTCTGTTACCACCCGAGCAGTATGACATGACGCGTTGTCTTGCTGATACAGGGATGGGCCTTCCCCGAAGTATTGCCATAATGTTAATGCATAATTGTACAGGATGTCCTAGTATTGCACAGCATTCATGGTTTTGTCGATAACGACTAATGGGCCCAAGCCAAACAATGAAAGGAGCCCGATACCACGACGCTGCCTCCACCAAATTTCATTGTTGGGAAGATACAATCAGGAAGGAACTGGTCCCCTGGTATTCGCCGCACCCTGGAATGGCCATAAGACTGGTAAAGTGCGAACCTCGACTCGTCTGTCCATAGGACTGTTTTCCACTGCGTGAGGCCGCCGTAGTGGAGTGGCCAGGCGCGCGGATGCATAAGTACACGTGCCTCGAGTGACCCGGATTCAAGTCCACGACTGCTGAATATGGTGCTGTTTCTTGTATTCTCTCTACCTTGTGAATGCCTCTGACCGTGTAGTCGTCCTGGAGTATAAACAGAAAATTTATTTATTTATTTAAAGTCCAGGATTCGCGCTCCTTATACCATGTTAATCAGCGTCCAGCATTTGTTGAGGTGACCAATTCTGTTGAACTGTTGAGGTAATTCTGTTGAACGTGTCATCTTGCATGTCCACTTTTGCAATTGTCTGTTCGAAGCCCAGTGTGCATATTAATAGCAGGTTCTGTAACGTATTGCATGCATAGGACCTGTTTCCCCATCCATGGAGCGGTGTCCGGATATTAATGGTAGGGCAGTGTATATGAACGTAAAAGATTCCTGAACGGGTAGCACAGTTGGTATAATCACCGTCATCCTCCTTACCGGGTAGAAATGCCCTGAGTTGGAATTTTGTCGATGACGGGAGGAATTTTTATTGGCCCTTTTCACAACGTGTCTGAGTTAGTCTTAGGAGTGGGTAGCATGGTTTTTTCTCCCGATAACTCGGAGTTTTCATCCAGCAAACAGCAAATCGACCGCAGAACACACTATTTACCGACATGTACAGTTTTTTTTTTTTTTAACAGTCTAATGTAGCCTATGTAACTAATGCTCCTAAAAATAAACACTACTACCTGAAGGAGTTTAAAAAATCTGTAAAACGTTAGCATGGAAAGGCAGACTTTCAAAGGGGTTAGATAGATTACTGGGTTCAAAAAAAAAAAAAAAATAATAATAATAATAAATAACACAAAAAAAAAAAAAAAAACAACAACAAAAAAAAAACGACCAAATTATGATATTAGGGTCACCCGTAAATGATTACATCTATTCTTTATTTTGTCTGTAAATTGCGTGTGTTCTCTGGTCGATTTGCCTGTTTTGCTGGACGAAAAAAACTTTAGTTTCAGGGGATGAAAACCTTGCTATCTACGCCTGAAACCGACTAACTCAGCCACGGAGTAAAAAAAGCCCATAAAAGTTCCTCGCGTCATCGACGGGATTCGAACCCGGGCCTTTTCCACCCAGTGTGTGTGGGGGGGGGATGGTGACGATACCACTCCGCGCAGACAGATTACTGGGTTCAGGGATATTCAGGGGATATTAGTATTAGTATTAGTATTAGTAACGGCCGTATGGTGCAAGAAAGCCTATGGCTTATGCTGCACCAGCCAAAAAAAAAAAAAAAAAAAAAATCCGAACAAAACAATGATAAAAACAAAAATTAAATAAATAAATAATAATAATTAATAAAGAAATAAAAATAATAAAATGAAATTAAAAATTAAATAAAAAGGAAATTAATCCTATCATCCTATGCGCTTCCCTTACCCGAAAGTACTATCCAGATGACCTTTGAATTTCCCCAAACTGTCGGCCTCTACCACACATGAAGGCAACTTATTCCAGTAATTTATAACTCGCTGGCTAAAATAAAACTTCCTGCAGTCCAATCTAAACATTTCCCCGCGTAACTTGAATTTATGTCCCCTAGTTCTAGCATCATTTATAATCTTGAAAATTTTGTCCTCATTCAGTTTACTGATGCCTCTCAGAGCCTTAAACACCTCAATCAAATCTCCTCTAAGGTGTCTAGTTTCCAAACTCTGCAACCCACATATTCGAAGTCTTTCTTCATAAGGACGCCCTTTTGCCGATCTCACCAGGCGAGTTACCCTTCTTTGCACCCTTTCAAGAAGCTCGATGTCTTTCTTTAGGTGCGGTCTCCATACTTGAACACAGTATTCCAAGTGTGGTCTAACATAGGCCTTATATAATGGGATTATCACGTCCCTATCTCTACTTGCAAAAGTTCGATAGATCATCGATAGGACACCATGGGCCTTCCTTGCAACCTGTTTACAATGCTCAGAGAATTTCATGTCTGACCGTATCGTAACACCCAAGTCCCTTTCCTCCAGTACTGGGTTTAGTTGAACTCCACCAAGTGAATAAGTTTTTTTGGGATTACTGTTTCCCAGGTGTAATACCTTACACTTTGTTGGATTAAAGCACAGCTGCCATTTTTCTGACCATTCTTGAAGTCTATCTAGGTCTCTCTGAAGAAGCTCAGCTTGACAATGATCATTAACTACTCTACCAATTTTAACATCATCTGCAAATTTAGACATCACGCCCTCTATCCCTTCATCAATGTCGTTTATGAAAATTAAAAACAACAGTGGTCCTAATACTGATCCTTGGGGAACCCCACTTCTTACATCAACCCAATCTGAGGAATAGCCATTTATCACAACCCTCTGCCTCCTGCCCTGAAGCCATCCTTCTATCCATCTAAGGATTTTCCCAGTGATTCCGACCTGTTCCAGCTTATAAAGCAACCGCTCATGTGGGACTGAGTCAAAAGCTTTGCTGAAATCTAAATAAACAATGTCGAAATTATTCCCTAAATCCAGCTCGTGAGTGACCCTTTCGAAATAGCGAACCAGATTTGTTAAACATGATTTTCCCTTTACAAAACCATGCTGAGTATCCTTGAGAATTTCAATTCGATCCAAATGATCCTGAATTCCACCCTTGATCAATGCCTCCATGATTTTCCCTACTACTGAAGTCAGACTGACAGGTCGATAATTTCCCACTTCACTTTTAGAGCCACCCTTATGTATGGGAGATACATTTGCACTTTTCCAATCCAAGGGAATCTCCCCAGAGTCTATGATGCTCGCATAACCAGCCTCAGTGGTTCAATGCACTCGCTTGCCGCCTCTCTCAAGATTATAGGGTATATTCCATCAACTCCAGGAGCCTTACTAGTCTGTAGGCTTGAAAGTTTTTTCATTAAATAATCTTGCGAAATTTCAATATCATTAATTACATATTTTTTAACTTTGCTCCCACAATTTCCCATTGCCACAAAAGGCTTTTCATTTGTAAATATCGATGCAAAATAACTGTTGAGTTCATCTGCAACGGCAGCTGGTGTATTTATTACTATCCCCTTTCCCTTACGTAAAGGTCCGATCTGGTTTGTCCTGCTCTTCTTGGCATTTATATATGTGAAGAATTCCTTATCCCCCCTCTTTGCTCTGTTTGCTAGTGATTTCTCATAAACTGCCTTTGCCTGTCGAACCTTTTCTGTGGCTCTACCACAACAGCACAACAACACATATTCATGTGTTGTTGTGGTGGATCCCAGGGTTTCTCCCATCAGCCGCCGTTGTACATCTTGTGTAGAAGCTTACGCCAAAAAGGGCCATTTTTATGTAGTGTGTTGGATGTGTAAGTGTAGTGATATGGTGTGTTGTTATGTTTTCGGCCGGTACCTGGCTCTTAGCAGATGGGAAGTAGTAACACCTGGTCACCACACGTTCCACCCTCATCCCCGCCACGTGGAGATGGGCAAGGATCTACTATCACCTGCTGGACTAGCCCAGGGCAAAATACCCTAGAGAGTTCAAATTAGGATGAAACGAAAAGGCTATAGAAGGAGTAGTTTGGGAGCTGGAGAGGTATGAAAGAATAGAAGAGAGGATGATCAAACACAGGAACCCTCCAATAGTCAGAAAGTAGAAGAAATAAAGAAATACTAAAGGATATAGAGGTGGAGAAGTGGACTGACTTCTCGTGCTATGGGAAATAATCTCATGGAGGGCTAGAAGCTAGGATCAGCAAGATTTCTTGAGATGTCTAATCTCTTGTAGACATTGATCCAGGCACTTCCTCGGAGAAACAAGTTATTTATTTATTATTTTTTTACCCCAATAACGCTATAAACAGGTTCCACGTCTTCAGAAGAATACCAAGAATTAACACTATATACAGGAACACGTTTAATGTCCAGCAGGGTATATTTGATTACAATGAGTATCCAATCATCATCAACTCCTGATAAAATTATCCCAAATTAGCAAGTCTAATCTTCTCTCTTCTTTTAAAAGCACGTGAGGCAAAGGTGTTCAGTGGTGTAAATGCTGCTTGAGATCGGATAAACGTAGGTTTGTTTCCTATTGTGAAGGTATCTGAAACAAGCTGAAGTAGTCTTGATAATATTGACAATCGAAAATAAAGTGGTCAACATTCTCTTCCTGTCCACAGAGACAAAGCGGGGTAGCAGACAATCCTAATTTGAATAATTTTCAGTTAATACTACAGTGGCCGGTGAGTAAAAATGTACCATTCAAGCAAGGTGCAAACCACAAAGATTCTCTCTTCCTTAACTCCTTCACCGATGGTAAAAACTCTCTGGTCACGGCGCCAAGTTCTAAAGCTGACCAGTCTCTTTGCCATTTATAGAATAGAATAGAATCTTTAATTGCAGCAATGATAGACATACAATTAGTCCCGTCACGGCATGGTGGTGCCAGGGGTTAACAAAACATATTTACAAAAGAGATACACATGAGAAAAAAAAAGATAAATCAGATTATTATGATTTATCTGATTAAATCTGATTTATCTTTTTTTCTCATGTGTATCTCTTTTGTAAATATGTTTTGTTAACCCCTGGCACCACCATGCCGTGACGGGACTAATTGTATGTCTATCATTGCTGCAATTAAAGATTCTATTCTATTCTATTCTATTAACAAGGCACAGTTTTACATTTTCAGTCCGACGAGGATACCCTTCCTGTATTTTTTATTATTGACCACTTCTTGGAGGTCCCCGTCGATGGCTTGCAGTGAGGGCAGCATTTATCTACATAAATGGAACGAAGCCTTCTTTTCTCAGATGTTAAAGGAGCATCTAGGTCGAGTTACATATCATTCAGGTGATAGATTACTGGATTCAGCAACATGATGGCCAAAAAGACAATGCGTCGTTTGTGTTGGACGAAATATCCTAACGGTTGGCCGTTGTTAGCAACGAAGATATCGCTTTGTATGAAATCCAGTGGCAGCCTTATGCACGTCTGGAAATACTCTGACTAGCCCAACAGCCGGGATCACGGTATGGGAGCCATCAGTTATAATAGCCACTCACCTCTGATTATTATTGTTGGCAAGTTGAAAGCAAGACGTTATGTTGCAACCAATGTAAGACCAGTGCTACTCCCTTTTCTTCGCTCCAACATAAATAGTAAATTCCAGTAGGACAGTGGCGCCAAAATACATCTTTCTTATCCCGACAGTGTCTACATGATGTGGATGTGCTTCCACAGTCTCCGTGGATAGCAAAGTTGGTATAATCACCGTCCAGCCCCACACCGGGTGGAAAAAACCTGAGTTCGAATCCCGTCAGCAATGCGAGGAATTTTTATGGGCCTTTTTCACAATGTGGCTGAGGTAGTCGGTTTCAGCCGAGGGTAGCATGGTTTTCCTTTCAGGAAACAGAAATGGACCACAGAACACACGCAATTTACAGATATATTATATACGGCGCAGTATGACCTAAGTTTCTGATGCCTTGTAAGATGTAAAATCTTACAAGTAAATTGTATATAAAGATAACTGATCGTCGTTTCCAAACTGAGAATTTAATAAGAAAGGATACGTCAGGAATAGTTATATTGAAAAATAAAATATAACAAATCAAATAAATTGAACAAAGTGGATCGTAAAAAAAATATGGGGGAGATTAAATTAAGGAGAGGGCTAATCGAAGGCAAGGGAGAGTCGTGTGAATTACTGCATGAAATTTCTACCAACAGATGGATAAACACAGCTATAAGTACCGTAAACAAATCTGAAGGTCTAAAACGGGTAGCAGAGCCATCAGTAAAAAGGCAACAAAAAAGTCACTGGAGAGAACAATAGAAAGGTGAGCCGAATTAGTTGGAACATCCCTTTGATCGGAGACAAACAGGAAGCGAGTACACGACTAATACTGTGTCCAAAACTAGCGTCTGGTAGTCTGCAATAGCTGGTCTCGAATAAACTTATGGAAGGTGCGAATCTAGTAACACGTCTGTGGTAACGTCGGCCATTTCAAAAGAGAACAGACGGCCTGGGAAAGGAACAGTGATATTAAAATGGGAGGTTGAATCTAGCGGGGATGGACATCATGGAAAACCCATACTAGCGAATAGTCGGGATGTAAATTAAAATATTGAAGTACGAGTGGTTAAATTTCTGAGCGAAGGTGGGCCAACACAAAAGGGTAGTACACAAATTCGGAAAACAAAAAGAGAGCGCGCGCAGCCAAAAAAAGACACTGAGTTGAGTTTTGTTGGTGTTTTTGTGATGATGAGTTAGAAAAAGACAGGGAAAGTTGAGATATTTGTCGGTGTCGGTAAATATGAGTTAGTCAAAGACAGAGTTGAGTTTTTGTTGGTGCTTTTAATATGAGTTAAGAAAGGACATAGAGTTGAGTTTTTGATAGTGTTAGTGGGAAAATGAGTTAATAAATTGTGTAGGGTTAGATAAGTACTCAGGTCAGCAGTTGAGAAAAATCTGACAAAGTTGAGATGAAGTAATAAGTGTGTAGGGTTAGATAACGACTGAGGTCAGCAGTTGAGAAAGTTCTGACAAAGTTAAGATGGAGTAATAAGTTGTGTAGGGTTAGATAAGTCCTGTCCTGTACTGTTAGCCAGTTGGGAAAGATCTGACAAAGTTAAGATGGAGTAGTGAAAGATTAGATAAGTTTAAGTACAGTCAGTAAGTTAAGAAAAGTTAGAGGAGTTTCATGATAGAAGAGAACAGTCGAGTAGTCCGTCATCGGAAGGTAAGGGTAGTGGCCCGTATGCAAATGAGTGAAGTGTAAGGAGAATAAACCTGTCCATCGTCGGAAGGCAAGGGTAGTGGCCCGTATGCAAACGAGTGAAGTGTATGGAGAAATAAGCCTAGTCCGTAATAGAAAGGTTGTGAAAGTGGCCAGCGTGAAAATAAGTGGTGTAAGAAGAGGAATAACCCTAGTCCATCATCTGTAGGTAGTGATAAAGGCCAAGGAGAGAAATAACCCTAGTCCATCATCTGAAGGCAGTGGTAAAGGCAAAGGCGCAGATAAGTGAGCTGAGAAGGTAAAGTTGTAATCCCGAGCCCGCCAGAATAGCTGAACCGAAGGCTAAGTAGCAGTATCGAAGACGAGCCCATAAATTCCTAAGAGACACAGTGATGCCCTATCCAGACGTAGACTACAGCCCATTGAGAAACTAGAAGTCCTGAGATGAATGCCCTTGGCAAACGACGATGCCATTCCCAGACAAGGAGCTGAAGTCCCCAAAACGGAGAAGTCCGATTCGTAAAATTAAGTAAGTGACTAGTTATAAGGTATTCTCACTTACCTAAAGGACTGTAGGAACCCTAATAGCAGATTAGTAGAAGTTTAGAAGGATGTTAAGGGAAGGATGTACAAAAAGTTAAATATATATACATAAATATAGGGATAAGTCAGATGATCGTTATGGGTTTTGATTATTGTATAATTAGACATATGTAGAAAGGCAAAGGAGAGAAATTGGATATTTGTTATTAGTTGTTGTCTAACATATATGTAGGATATATTTTGGAAGGGAAGGATAGAAAAATACAGAGAAAGGAATAGCCTTCTGAATGTAGCTAACCCTTGGGACAAGCATTAGTCCAGAAATTTATGTTAATTGTACGATTTATCTTGATTAGAGAAAGTTTGTGAAATTATATTCCCCAAGGCAGAAAGAGGCTCTAAATAAATCAGAAGTTAAGAGTGAAATTCCTAAATCAATTTATAAGGTAAGAATTTGATTTACATTGGAGAAAGGGTGTTAATATTAGTATGTGCCTGAGTTTTTATCACTTTATCATGTTGTATATATATATGTAAATAAACTATGTTATGTTATAAATTAGTGTATGTTTCTGTCATTCTTGAACACTCAGCCTTTCCGAAGGGAATTATACGTAATTGAGAAGTTCCCTTGAATCTGGAATTCTCCTGTGAATCCAAAGTCAGTTGTGTAAGTGGGAGTATAAGAAAAAAGGTCTATATAAATATGAGGGAAAAAAACAAGGAATATTTAATATTAGTATTAAATAAAAATCAAACAAAAAGTAAAGATAAAGGCATTTTTCTTTTTTTTCCTATCCCCCCCCCACAGCCTCTTAAACCCTACTTTAACAAAAGCTTCCACTGTCTGCACATTCACCAGATCTGCCACCCATTGAACATATTTGGGATATGAACCTCCGATATGGGAACTTCACTAGAGGACTGCAATCCTACCAACTGTGTTACCCACGAGGGCCCTTTTTAGGTGTGGAAATTTCAATGATATTTTGTATCAAAACCGGAAAGCAAATATTTTCCAACAAAAAAACTGGATTAATTTGTCAGAACTTTATACAACGCATGCAAATATTACAAGCCATTATACTCCCTCTTATTTAAATACATTATTTTGGCATTTATATTATTAAACCAAACTATTATTTTTAGGTCACCCGAATAATTAAATTCACCTTCCATTTTGTGTCTTATGTCTGTAAATTGCGTGTGTTCTATGATTAATTTTCTTACTTTGCTAGACAAAAAAAATTTTGCTATCTACGCCTGAGACCGACTAACTCGGCCACGGAGTGAAAAAAGCCCATTGAAGTTCCTCGCGTCATATTATTAAATTGAGAATGCGTTATCTCCAAAATTTTATACAGTTTTTTCCTTCTTTCTTCTTTTATTTATCCGCTTATTCAAACTCTTTTCCCCTCCAACTATACAGAGTCGACGTGGTCTCTAAGATAGTCTTTCCCGACAGTTCTCATGAATGCAGAAGACATGAACTGAAGACTACACAGTAACTTCCGATATCATTCGGTACCTGTTTATGTGCCTATGATATCTTTCGTTCATATTTCTCCGGATGCTTACTTCCGTATCTACCCACCATTTCTGTCACGCTACAGCTGGTTTTAAATTACTTTGAATCTTTTATGGCCAGTATTTCGATATGGCGAGCTCCATCCAGTCGATTTTGTAATAACGTCAGAGAAGAAAACTGGTCAACCACGTTTTGAAGATAAGCTGTTCTGAAGATCTGTCGTACAAACCTATCCGATTTACTCTCATTGCTTCACACGGTTATAATAATTTACACTTCTGTCATATCAGTCCATCTAGAAAATGAAAAGTTTAGTATATATAGGCTTGTTTCTATTTCTGATATGTTTTTTATCAAATTCAATTGATTTAAGATGTTCCCGCCTTATTATGCACTTAAAATATTTTGGTTACGTTTCGAGGATACGCTGATTCTCCTCTTCAGGCCTGGTTATGCATAATAATAGAAGGAGCAACCAGTTTCTCATCCTAAAATAATTAGAACTTTCAACAGTTTTGTTTCCATTTTAGTAGTTATGTTTAATAAATATATATTTTTGTTTTTATGGATTTACGTGTTTATATGTCCCTGCATCCTTGTTGGTAAACTTCGGCCTACTTGTTGATTAAAGGAAGGCATTCATTTTGCCAATTTCTCCTTCAACACACTGGTAAATTCAGCGTTGGTTTGGTTCCAGTTCATTTCAAAGGTGTTCCATAGGATTAAAGGAGAGCTCTGGACAGGCCAATGAAACTTTTTCTTGCCCAAATGTTCTATGCAGTATGATATAATGCGTCATGTTGAAAGCGAACATGGCCTTCTCTATACTGCTACTACCACATTTGCATAAAAGGGCAGAATTTCCATTGTCAATGTACTGCTTGATATTAATTTTTCAGGAACAACAACCAATAGTCCAAGCCCACACGAGATACAACCAGAGACGGTTAAAACCTGTCTGCTGAACTTCACAGTTGGGACGACGCACCCTGCTAAACGTTCTGTGAACATCTACCAAACCTAAACACGGCCATGAGACCGGAAACATAACACAACTTTCCAAAGTTCCAGTGATTCGATTGTGATGGATTGTGTACAAGGCATGATAATGCTGTACATTGCGTGCTGTGATGTTTTATTTGGGTGCTGCATCTATTCCGTAAAATCCAATGCAATTCAGCTCACTAATTATCGTCCTTGTACTAAATTCCTGCCCACTCTGAACTCCTGGTTGGCAGTATTCCATGAGGACTTCTTTTTCTATTAGGGCCATTTCTATCTGGTGATTACACCAGTCATTGTTGATATAGAATGTTGCAGTTTCCGTGCAATAGCACGAACAAGCTGATTGCTAACACAGTATCCTATGAAGACTCCCCGATGGAAATCTCCCTGCTCAACGCCTTGGCCCATCTACTTTCATTAATCTGCTTACTTCTACTATGTGAGATATATTAGAATAATTCTGCTGAAGGATTTATTTACTCTTGATTTGAGATAGACAAAC
Source organism: Mastigoproctus giganteus (assembly GCF_048544385.1). Lineage (NCBI taxonomy): Eukaryota > Metazoa > Arthropoda > Arachnida > Uropygi > Thelyphonidae > Mastigoproctus > Mastigoproctus giganteus. Next base: position 216,994,285 of record NC_143579.1, on the reverse strand, counting down.
AAAGAGAAGATTCCTTTTTTTCTCCGTTCTACTATTTTAACCCCTTCCCTGATTGGGAGTGTTATGTTTATAAATGATCTTTTTACCTTGTTCAGAGTAAATCAATTTACTGGTGCTTTCTGTAGACTTGAAGATGCAGTTCATCGTAACCTCGAAGCTTTACCAAGCTGTTTTAACTGTATATTGAGGTAGAAAGAATTCAATAAATCAATCTTAAACCAATTTCGCTGAATATTACAAATGTATTAATTTTAACTAATGTTAAATGCTAAGGTGAGAAACCATATTCTTATTCAGGAGAAGATCGAGTAGTTTTTGCTTCACTTAACTGGGGTTTTTCATCCAGAAACAAGAAACCGACCTTAGAATACAAGAAGTATACACACACGGGTACTTCCTCAAAAACACCCAACTCTAATTTAGAAACGAATCTTTGGAGTCTGAGAAAGATAGAAAGGCTTCCTTTGCAAGAAATCTGGCCTCAGCGTTACTGTCCATCGCGTTATATTTGCAATGAACTTCATCCCTTCTTTACTGCACCGATCAAAACAGCGCGATGACGAGCACTATTTTTGTTTGAATTCGCTGCTCTCTTTACCACTTTAAAATACGAAGAGAAACAGTTTCTAAGAGGTTGCAAATAAAAGCTGCGTTTACTGACAGCGTTAAGATTTCACCGTAAAATGTCAAGGTCATCTCTGCTTTTCTCAGCTCCATAATGGATTCTTCTACTTTCTCTTTCAATTCAGGTTTCATCTTGCGGTTGTAATCGTTGATTTCTGCTACGTTGTCAAGCTTTATTTTCAAGCAGCATCGTGGTTTCCTTCTTGGAGGAACTAATCACTTTTACAAGAGACTACAACATAATCGAAAATGTGTAAATTTTGTAGTACATTGGTTATACTCTAAATATTTTAATTTCTAATACGTTCTCAATCTGGTCCTCTATATTAATCTGGTTTGATAACTCTGGTCTGGTCTTCACCATGGAGATACACTGCTCGTTCTTTAAATCGCTCTATCTATAAAAAATGAACTGATTTACCTGAAAATTTGCATCTGTGTCGAATATGGAAGCTCTGTAGCAGGAATCTAAAGGTGCTGTAGAATCTTTGGTAAAAGTTAGCGTACAATGTCTCTGATATGCGTGAAGCGATGTACAGTACAGTACAGCTGAAGGGGAAAGGGGGTCGGATCATTGAGTTGTCATCACAGGAAATAACCGTTCGGGTGGTCATGTTACGCGGACCTTATTGGCAACAATGGGCACATGAAGGCACTCGGATTGCCAGGGCTATTGTAACATCAGAAGGTCAGAACAGAAGAATCGACAGCTTTGTTGACCAACGACAGAAACAGATTTGTCTCAATCTTCTAGATTTCCAACATCGTAACGTCCTGTCTGTAATATGTTGGATAGCACGAGTGGGAGCATACAAAGTTTACCAAGATGACATTCGCCCCCTTCTGGACTGTCTACCGCGAAGCTTGACTGCTTATATTGCTGTTCATGGAGACCATACTTCATGCTCATATGCACTGCATTTTGGTAAGCAAATATTGCTGAATTGATACACAGACATTCATTTGTTTTGTACGCTGATATTATTTGCTCCATCTGCTTTCAGTTGAAAACATGTACTCTCTTAGTTGACGCACTTTTCATAGCGAGCAGTGTATTCGTACCAGAGAAAATCATAAAATTTTCAAATTCTTAGCAATCCAGCATTCTTCATTTTACTTTCCAATACTTATATGGTTTAGCATTCTGGGATTCATCATAACGATCTCTTGTCATATCCAAAAACCCATTCCCCAGGACTTCCAGGAGAGACCATCAGCATGATTATCGTATGCAGTGAATTATGTTAAGTTGGTTTCATGGATCACAAAGTCAACGCTTGACCTCAGTGCTTGCGGAAAATGGATATCAGAAATGTTTTTTTTTTGGAGTGTTGAATCCCGTTATTCGCTTTTTTCAGTCTGATGGAAGAACCTGGGTCCATATGAGGCATTCTACAGACAGAAGAATGCCTCATATGGACTGCATTGTCCCAAATGTGAAGTACAGCGGTGGAAGTGGGATTACGTGCAGATGCGTTTCGTGCCATTTGGCTGTTGTCGTTTTGTGGAGTGCACAACGAATGGGTTGTCCTATGGTGATATTCTAGAACAATGTTTCTCAACCTTTAGTAGACCGTACAGCAACAGGAAGTATTTATCTATTTTAGGTGGAACACCAGAACAAATATCTTGAGGTGGCGCTATTGTGCATACAAGTAATCTAATCATCATCTTATGTTAGAAGTGAGTGTATCAACAATTTATTGCTGCCATTTTTTTTTGAATGGTTGTTTTTGAAATTCTTTTTATACTTTTATTTTAATTATTGAGCCCAGCGCACACCTCAAGTAAGTGAACCTTTAATTTAGTGCTTCGTGTTTTATATTTTCATTATGCATTCTTAACAACATTCGTGGCTTAAGAAAATTCATATCTTATTGAAATCATTCCGCACCATTGCATTCTTTTCACGTTTAATGATTTGCTTTTGACTGATCTTGAATTGAATAACTATTCAATCTATAAATAGAAGATTGAATGTTGCATGTAGTAATCCTGTGATTAACTGTATTGTATAAAGTTTGTGGTCCATGAATTTATTCATTCCTTTGATAGTTTGGGCAAAGTATAATATTGACATGTCTTCAAAACCTTGTGCCTTTTTGAATCTGGTTGATATGTTTCCTGCTCTCAATTTGAAGCGACTATATAATAATGATGTACTCAAATTAATTTTCCCAAATTATTACAATTATCTAAATCCTACCATAAGTGCTCAGACTACTGTCATGAAAAGCCAAAATTTCAACCGGATGAAGAAAATCTCCAAGATCTGAAGGACTGATTTATCTGAAAATGAAACTCAAGTTCAAGACGAATCCCTCCTACCAACATCAGGTGAAGGTTTATCCACATAGATCGAATTACAGTCATTCTTAGATGACTTCCAAGAATTTTGTAAGATATCTCATTTAAATAATCAGAAGAACTCGCACCATTTTCGGATACTGATGAATAAAAGGACATTCAAGATAATAATTTAAGAAAACAAGAATAATGACATCAACTGCGCGATGAACTCGATAAAAATCATAATGACTTCTTAAATATTAAGAATTTTTGTGGCATTTATTCACTTATAAAAGGATAACAACTGTTGAAAAGAGCACGAATATCGATCAAACGAAAGGGACTTCACAAAGGGTATAACGGATCCTTTTATTTTTTAGTGATACCAAAAAGTAACTTAATTATTGATAATCGAAACTTGTCAAAAAGAACTGAGTATAATGTTACGTATCCCACATACTCCTTCTACCGTACCTGCTATAGACAGTAACTACTGATGGTCTCTTTCAGGGTTCGAGCCAAGACTCACATCAATGATAACAAAATAGCAGGTATTCATAATAATTATCAATTGATACAGACTTACCAGCATTACCAACATCTTCAGGATTCGTTCATCATAATGTGAAGCATCGGATAAAAAATAGCAATCAATACAGCCCCCCCCCTCTTACTTTAAAGTTCTTCACCTCAACAACAAGCCCAAAATTCAGTCCTTAATCAATGAAAGATCAAGAATCCAACTCCATCAAATTTAATTTCCCTTCAACGCAAGCATTGGCCACTAAAACTGAATTATCTCGAAGGAATAATTCAACTTATCAATAAGATCTATTTAATATAATCGTTGAGTATGATAATTGGCCAGCAGACATTTTAATAAATGAATAACGCTAACTTAGATTCACTCCCGACTTAATACATAGCAATTACAGCAATCATAAACATCAACTAAACCACACAAAATTGTTTCAACCGAGAGCATTTCTTTTGTGGCATCTACCACATTGCCCATTCATTCCCCCAATCGGTGCATGGCAGCAAAACATAATATCCAATGCTTCAGATACAATATGCGGTCTTTGTATTAAGACAGTCACAGACAGAAGAAATGCAAATAAATGCCAATGAATGCAAATAGATGTAAAAACTCTGTGATATTGGGTGATGACGTGTTGCCTCGTTGAGCATAAAGATTGCACCGGCTGTTCGATTGCAGTAATCTGAAGATAGAATGGGGAAAGTTTGTCAGACTTTGGAAAAGGTCTTATCGTGTATGCACGTGCGGCAGGAGTCACGATTCAAGAAACGAAGGACATACAGTAATTGGTTTTCCAAAAGAAACCATTTGAAAGGTTTTTAATGACTGGAAAGCAAATGGTTCTTCCACATCTTAAAGGCGTAAATGTGGCAGAAAAAAACATCATCTTACTTCAAGAACGAAGCTGTGGTACTCTGAGGAGGACTTTACGGAAAAGTATTCAGGAAATAACATCTGAATTGAAGTTCAGAATTTCTCTATTTCAACCCGATTGGATAGTGGAATAATGGAAGAAAATCAGATGCTCAGACGAATCACGATGCACTTTGTTTTGTACTGATGCTAAAACAAGCTCACGAAGCGATGGACCCTGCTTGCCTTGTTAAGACAAACCAAGCAGCTGGAGGTGGTATCGCGGTATGGGGGAACGTTTTGTTTTCACGAACTGGGTTCATTGATACCCGTGGAAGGAAGGGCGAATGGCATTCAGGGAGTACCTGAATTTTGTATCAGATCTATTTCACCATGAAATGTTACACTTTTATCCCGAAGGTGATGGCCACATTATAGGCAACAGCGCATCGTTCCAGAAACGTTCATGAAAAGTTCAGAAACATGACAAGGATTTCCGCCATCTTCTCTGGTCACCACATTCACCTGATCTCAATTCTATTGAGAATACGTGGGATATGCTGGAAAGAGCTATTTATTTGAAGGCAATAGAACAATTCCAACTTATTTTGGAAATACCTTAAAACGTAAACAGCCTATCGCAAATACTGCAAGTAACAAATGATCACCAAGTAGCTTCCACCCCTCCACAAATGGTTTATTTGCAGATTATTTTGAAAACTGAACTTCCTTTCAGTTACAGCACATATTTCAAGTGAAAAATATCTCTTCTCTTCCTGACATCCTGTCAAAGATTGAAGAAACTCATCCAATATGCTCTAACTTCCCTTAAAAAGATTAGTTCCGATCAAATTCCCCTTATAGTGGGAGTGGGGAAGAAATGCTCATCCCTTACACCATTAATATATTGTATCTTCAATGAATCACTTGAGGAAGCAATATGCCCTTCTCACTTTAGAGAAATTTTTCATCCCTATTCATTAAAAAAAGATTGCTGATTCTCACCCAATACATTATAAAATAGCATTTCAAAGATGGGTGGCCATAAGCATGGGTAAATTTTGATACTGTGCCTACTGTGGTGACCTGTACAGAGGAGGATTCGCTGGATCGTGCTCTTGAAAACACCGCTGGCCATCTCCTAGTTAAAGTCCGTGGTAAACTGTTCAACCGTTTCAAAATTATTTGAAAAAATTATCAATCCCATCTCGACGAGATTCTAAACCGTACCTTTCCCACATGGTGTGAACAAACAGCAATAATAACCACTGTGCTACCACTGGAATAGCCAGCGCATATCGCCAATTTTAGTTCAGCGTTTGTAGGGTTACTTGGAAAGGCCTCTCAGAAATTAACGATGAAAGTTGTCTTCATAATCTCCATTCAAAGATTTCCCGCTTAAGGATTGACAAACTATTTCTTTGAAACATGCCAAAAATTGGTAGAAACTTGTGCAGTAGGCTATCTTCTGTACTGAGGGCAATAGAAGACCAACCTTATTAAAATAGTACTTTAAATTCACTCATATGAATTCTTTCTGGTGTTCTAATACTTTTGATGGTACGGTGTGTTTCATTAAATCTTGCAGTGTCAGTTGCGGTAGTTTATGTTCTTCTGAATGGGTCTTTTATTTACGAATTTTTCCAGTAGCATGAAGTTTTCAGACCTTAAGAATCGATATTCTAGAAACCTCCCGTGGGTGGTAAACCATCCAAGCTGGACGATGTGGGTAATGAAAAGGTATAAAAGTGGAATTAGGAGGGATGTTAAGGAGTCATGGAGCACCATATTATAAAGTTTTGCAACGTGAAAGTCAAATAATGGATAACTAACGATCCCTTGCCTTTGATTTCTCACAATTGAAGTCAAAGTTCAGTGAACTAAAAAGCGCAGAATGGCTCTGGTTTCCATTTAATGCGTCACGAATGTCACCCGATAGAATACTTTAATAGCAGTCGATCTGTTGGCAGATGTTTCTAAAATAGAACTTCCTTCTCCTTAAATTGCAAATTTATCGATGGCTATCCACCGGATATCCTCCCTCTGCTTTTGAAGTTATCTTAGAATCAATGAAACCACCATGAATTTTCTGAGAACACGGGGTTTGGAAAATAGATCAATACACATGAGCAAGCAGTAAGGAAATTAACTGAAGGAAATAATTTTTTTTATTGCCGGTGTAAACAAATGATGGGAATTTTTTAATATATATACGAGGTGTAGTTGTAAAGTTCCCGGACTGGTGCTCTTGTGGTCATGTTCAGTGAGTTCGAAAGTAAACGGAAGTGGTATGTTGTAGTTCAACCTTCCTCCAACAGATGGTGGTACAGAGAATGTCCAGTAGGAATTTTGCTTTAAACTGGGAAAATCTGCAACAGTAACGTATGAAATGTTAAGAACTGTTTATGGTGTTGAAACGGTAAGTTGTACCGGTGTGTTTGAATGGTATAAGTGGTTCAAAGCCAAACGGATGATATTCGCGATGACCGAAGAAGTGGACATCCATTAACCCCTCGAAATTGTGGCAAGAAATTGTTCGCTTGACCCTCAGAATGGTGGCTGATGAGTTAATTGAGTCACACACGATTTTCTTTGACCTCCACGATCTCTACATGGAGGTCAAAGCAAAGCAAATGGAGAAGAAAACATGGTACAAAGGCACTGACCCGTTTAATAGTGAATCTTAAGCGTAGTCCCATTGCTTCATGCAAAATAATTGCCTTAGTCTATAAAAAGTTACATGAGATAATGAAAGTGTTAGATTAACTACCTGGGGATATCCAAAAATGAGAGAAAGAATTCTTTACGGGAAAATTTCTAAATCTCTTTAAATGATTTTGCAATTCTGTTAAAGAGTGAAGAATCCAATCCAAATGATACTTAATATATAAATAATATTTTCAAAACCTAGGGACAACAGTGGAACCAGAAGTTTATTAAAAAGACTGAGGTCCAATATAGCAAATGAAAAGAGGCGCACCAACACCAATTATTACAGATTTTGGTGCAGTAACTGAAGTGCAAATTATTGTAGATAAATCAAAGAAATTTGTGTTGCCCACTTTCCAGGACTTTAACGAGATCTAAATGGTAAGGAGACTGGTCCTGAACTGTATTTTCCAGGATTGGGAGAATTATTTCGTAAATGATTGTTCTCAGTCATAGGAGCAACTTTTCTGAAGTCCCCACGAGTATTTTAAGTGAAGTTGACGTCTTCGAGCAGAAAGTAAGTGACAGCCATACGTAGCACGGTGATGAAAGATGGCACTTAAGTCTCTAATTTCGAAGGTTCTGTTAATCGGATTAGCTTCATAACGATAATCAAATGCTATAAGAGCTTGTGGCGGTCATTATGAGTAACCATAGAACGCTTGTTAAGATTAACACCATTAGAGATCACTCAACTGAGTACATGCTTCATCTGATTGCATGCAATCGATAAGTTAGATATAGGGGAGAAAATTTTGATGTCAACAGCAGTATAAGTAATCTGCGAGACCTTCAGAGGTCCTCACAATTCAAAGAGGTGTGGTCTGTTTACACTCCGGCACGACTATATATACACTGAGTTGGCTTTTAATTAGGAACATCTACCTAATATCTCTTGGGGCCACCCTTTGCCCATAATACAGTACGTATAAGTCTTGGCATAGACTCTACTAGCTGATGAAGGGAATCCTGTGGTAGTGCTACCCATGCGTTGCACAATACGTTCAGTCATACTTGCACGTTGTCAGGTGGCTGGTCGTCGTATCTAATGTCCTTTTCAAGTAGATCTCAAACATGCTGAATTGAGTTGAGATCGGATAAGTTGGGGGCCAGGAGGACGGAGAATTCATTGTCATGTTCCTGAAACAAGTTGTTGATAGATGCCGGAGTTGTCTGGATATCCTGTCATCATGACTGGGGGTGTAGTTGTGGGTTATAGAAGGGTAGGCAGTCCCATCAAGCAGTTGATTAGTCGTGATCAGAGGACCCAGTGCCTGTCACGAAAACAGTCCCCAAACCATAACATCACCTCCAGCCTTTCGAACACCAACGCTTCAGCAAGATGTCATGGACTCGTGTTGCTTTCTCTAAATGCGGATAGCCCATCAGCATGATAGAGTTGGAAACGGGATTCAGCAGACAGATTTCCACATGTCTGTTGTCCAGTGTTGGTGTCAACGTGCCCATGAAAGGCGCAGTTTCTTATGTCTAGCAGTGAGCATGGATAGCTGTAACGTCCGTTGACTGCCATATAGGCCCTTGCCACTGAATTATTCGGAAATTAGGTAGCTGGGCCTGCAAGAGTATATAGGCGAACCTTCTACTGCCTGATCTGCCTCCTCGGGAAAAAGTGTGGGCAAGGGGGGGGGGGTACACGACTAAGGGCCCAACGGCTAAAAGGTCAGAGGAACAACATAATATGACATTACACGAGACAACTTACACTTTTTGAAAAACCTTTCACAGAGTTCTGTGCTACACAAGCAGAGTACACAACGCAGAGATGGGGGAAACCCCTGGGGTTGTTAGACAGAAAACACTTGACACTTTACTCTAGTGTATATGGATAGCGTAGATATGGGAAACCACCGGTGGCGCCTTCCACAAAACACAGCCCATATCGATATTGGTCTTGGTAATCTTACTTTGTTTGCGCGGTAGTACAGTGGTATTGTCACCGTTCTCCCCCACACTAAGTGGAAAAAGCCCGGGTTTGAATCCCATCGATGATGCGAAGAACTTTAATGGGCTTTTTTCACTCCGTGGCTGAGTTAGTCGGTCTCCAACAAAGTTTTCCCCCATATACTGACGTTTTTCGTCCAGCAGGCAAATCGACCAGAGAACACACGCAATTTACAGACACAAATACGGGTATAAGTAAGGAATCACCCAGTGACCCTAATATAGTTTTTTAAGTCTTACGTTGTACTGGGTGGTTAGGTAGACCACTGCTTGTTGCTTTGTTTCGAGAGGAAGCACTACGATGCTCACCACGGTTTTGACCACAGGTCGCTATTCGACGTGTGACCTTTGGCTGGTTGTTCAACCGGTGTTGAGCCTGTTACTGTAGGCCATGACACCACAGGACTGGAGCATTCAACCATGTTAGTTGTCGAGATATTAGCACTTGCACTTCTTGCCTCCACAGTCATTCCAAGTTCGAAATCAGAAAGATCTCAATGCCAAGCCAACCCATTGTTCTTCGCAGACTGAAAACCTGATTGCCACGCATGCGAACCACGATCTTATATCAACTGTTCCTCACTTTGAGCCTTCACCAGCATCACAGTCAAATCTATTCTTACGCAAGTGTTGCTAATGCAAAGTCAAAGAATGTTAAGGAAGTGAGGTTGCGTGCACTTATTACAAAATAATTCGATATTGTCCAGAAGTTTCCTCGAGTATGATGCTGATTTAAAGGTTTGTATGTGATTAATTGTGCTCATGTTTCATTTAACACCGACTATTATTTATGGAATGCTGATGTATACGTAGCTGCCTTAATCTCATACACGGAAGGTCATCAATCAGATCTTCATTAACAAGTTATCTCTGAACTGGCCACTCCAGACATCGCATCTTAGTGAAGATTCTCCTTGCAGACTTCACAGTGAAGATTTATTAAGCACATTCTATAGTAACTTTTCACCCTAAAAGGAGTACTTCCAGTTCGTTTGAAGTACTTTTGGGAATTTTGAAAGGATCTAAGAGGATTCAAAGCAATTAACGAACGTTGTTTATAGAATAGGAGAAATTCTTCGTATTATTTAGGAGCTAGAAACAGGAGTTTTACTCATAAATATTTGTCTAGCTCTCCTTTAATTACTTCGAACAATAACTAAGGGTAGGAAATAATCATTAATGCACGTAAAATATTTAAAAAAAAACTTACATATTAAAATAATTTGAAAATTGCTTCGTGTCATAAACAAGTATTTGTTGACTCATTTGTGAGGTAAGCTTTATCAATCAAGCTTTATACTGATTGATAACGATATATTGATTGATAACAGTGTTTATATGATTTGGTAATAGTTATTTGTATCCATTTCTTTATCGATTATTCAAAAATCACTGAAAATCATTTACGCCTTTATATTTAGAGTTATAGAGGTGTATTTTTGGCTTTAATTACAGTGTATCTTGATCACTAAACTCCAAAGCAATTTTTAATTAAAAGACGCATTTCTTTAATTAGTTAAATTTCTTTTATTTAGCGTAATCTTTGCATGACCTCCAGTAAATATTTCAACACAATGCATGTCAGAGATACTTGTTCCTCTACAACTTATCCTAGACTTTGTAATCGAATTAGTCTTACAAGAAAAAGCCACATTACCACTTATTGTAATTTTTTCAAGTCAGCTGAGTACTCTGGAGAATTTCCACAAAACGAATTCGTGTAGAGGAATCCACAACTGCTAGTACTCCCAGAAGAATGGCCTCACTGGTTTCAATATATCGTTGACAGTGAAAGAGTGTAAAGCAGATACGCTATGCAGGTAAGATGCATCTACAGGGGACAGACCAAAGCTGTTTTTGAAAAATTGATAAAAATTAATTTTTATAATACGAAATTTATATATATTTTTAAAATGATTTTACTTGTGGGTAGCAGATAAAGCATAGTAATTTTTAGTGCTAAAACTAAAAATTAATGAAAGTTAATTTTATTATAAAATTGGAAAGGTTATTGACTTTGGTCTTACAAAATTCATCACGATATATCAATTGTGATAGATTTAGAAAATAGAATGATGGATTTAGACTTTTTAATAGTGCTTCGTTACTGAAGCACTATTTAGACTTTTTAATAGTGCTTCAGTAACGAATAGAGGTTCAAAGAAATTAGTAAATGGGGATTTCAAGAAACTTTTATATTATAAATAAACGTTATACAAATCGAATTCAATGATCACAGAGAGAGGAAAGAATGAAAATTGAAAGAATTTTTCAATATTTCCACTATAGTGGGCAATGCATTCATTGAAATAGTTATTATTATTTTTTAAATAAGACCACAGCTCTCGCTAGAAACCACAATATGACTCTCTAAATAACTGCTTGAGCTATTAAAGTGGTCTGATATTTCACGACCACTTTTTCACTTAAGTTAGAATATCACGTGTTCTCCTCACCAACGAAACGTTGTTTATCTGCTGAAGAAATCTAGACAGAAAGAGGGAGCGAAAGTAAATTATCAAACAGAAAGGAAGAGCTATAATGGAGCATGACTAATGATGCTACGCCTATTGGCAAAAGGAGAGCTTTCAGACGGCACTTGGGAGGGCACAACAAGTCAACTCCAAAATGGCGTTAGGAATATAGGCATCATATAAAGATCTTAACAGAAAAACGTCTTAGGCGGGAATTATACAGTAAAAACATTTTAAACCTTCCCGCCTAAGACGTTTTCTGTTAAGATCTTTAGTATTTTCGTTTCATTGGCACACTTTTAAGCAGAGCTACTACACTCAGTACTCTTAGAATTACTAGAACATTTAAACCTCGTATAATAAAAGAACCTCTGTGTTTGTGTGCGCGCGTATACAAGAAAAAGTGTCTCGAACTAAAAAAAACCAAACCTCTATGTTTTTTCAGACACCAGTCTGAGTGCCGAGTCTTTCTCTTTTTTCTTTATAGAAAGAAACCATATCGTTCACTCATTAAAAAGCCAGACATTGTGTTTTACCTTCTAGAAGCAACGCTTAATGGCTCAACCATTTCTGACGCCAAAAAAGTCAGCAAATATTCCTTCTCACTATTTTCTGGGTTATTAAATTTAACTGTGCAAAAACGAAGAGAGTACACTTAGGAGCAGTAAAAAGTTTAAAAATTGCTGCAAAAGTTTTACTAATGTACGCCATAAAAAAACATATTTAGAAGAGCTTTAACGAAATGAAAACATAAAAATAAACAACAAAAACTGGGTTTGATGTACGTGTACTTATCGCCAAGGAATCTTCCACTATTTATCTCAGTCAAAAACGATCATTCTAAGTCTTTAATAAGTCACGAAGCACTATGAAGTAGGTATTCGTCACCACATCTAAGAAAGATAAATTGATAACCTGTGAAGGTGACGTCATTCGATATCGTCAAGTTTCTGGAAGGAAACGTTTCGTTTGTGAGTCTGATAAACCATCTACGTTTTTGTTGGTTTACATAAGGAAAGCTGAATTGAGGCCAACTTCGAAATATAATGATAGGTTGGGTGCTTGCTTTTCTCGAAAGTCAAATAGTAGAAGTTGGGTGTGGTAAATGGGACCAAGATAACGAAGAATCTCTCAAGTACTGATCAATTCTAATTCTCCAAAAATAACGCCACTTGTAAACTAGTGCATTTGTGACAAAGTCGATATGGGGCACAGGTTGGTGCCCCATTTTACAATTGCATACACGATCCATGCAATGTTCTGAGATTTAGGTTAAGAGTATGCGTGGGTTTAATAACAATATTTTTTTCGATATAATTAACCTACTAATTACAATGTAAAACCCTGAATACTTTTTTTCCCCTATACACAATCAGTTGGATTTGTCAGTTGGATTTGTGTTTTGGTGATCAAAAAATAAGATTTCTTGGAACAAAGGTGTCACGGGATTCTTCTTAACTAAATGCTCAGTACTCGTTCATCTTTAAGATAACAGCAAAAAAAAAAAAAAAAAAAAAAAAAATACCCTCTGAAAAGTATTCGGACATTTGTCGACTTCACACTGACATCGCTGTCACTCACTTCAATAGCCTGTCGAACCCCTCCCTTTGTCAAAGCCACATTTAAGTATTGTGGCGCACATAATTTAGAGGCCTTAAAAACGCCATATGAGCTCTTGGAACAACTGTAATACCATTGCTCTGGACCTCCATCACTTTGGGGCTGGTGAGTGTGTGGACCACATCTCGGTAAATCTGACCTGCCCCCCCTTTTGGCTGCTGTGATACACTTGCCCTTGCTGGCTAGGCTTTCCATCAAAAAACGTTAGATTGCACGGGGTATGGTCCTCCATTCCTCCTCCTATATAATATGACTAATTGACACGTGGGACGTATTTGACTGGCTCTCACCCGACGTTCCAGTTCATACCATAGGGTTCAATTGGACTCCTGCATCGGTCTTTCTAACTTTTGTACATTCATGTCCATGAGCTATTCTCGAACAGCACCGGCAGTATGGTATGGGGTATTATCCTATTGAAACAAAAACGTATCTGTATCAAGGGACTACTACATCGTAGGGAACATGGAATTGTCCAAGATGTAGAGGTAGGCGTTGGTGTTAGTATTCCGCGCAATCATCAAAGGCCTTAGGTCATGCCCTCGTGGGTAGCACAGTTGGTAAATCACACAATCCCCCCCCCTCCAAAGCGGCTTGGAAAAGACCTGAGTTCGAATCCCGTCAATTACGCGAGGCGTTGTTATGGTTAATTTTCACAATGTGGTTGAGTTAGTCGGTTTATGTGAAGGTTTGATTTTTTTCTCCCGAAAACTGGGGTTTTTCGTCCAGCAAACAGCAAATCGACCACAGATCAACACACGCAGTTTACAGACATTATATACCCCCGCAATATTGCCTAAGTTGCTGATGTATCTAAAAAAAAATAACTCCAAGTCATCAACACCTTAGGTAGTACCATGACAAATAGAGTTGTACCATAGCCCCTCCTTCTCCAACCCTCATTGTTGTCACAACGAATTCCCGCAAAAGACGTTTTCCAGGTCCTCCCCACGATCATCGGCCTACCTGATCGAATAGGATGTGACGGAATTCGTTATTCCACAGAATCAATTTCCAGTATACTGTGTTACCAATCACAGCTTTCATTGCACCATGAAACTTGAGATGCTGATTACAGTTCGCGATGTGTACCTTATGCGCTGCCACTCTTCCATACATAGTGTGTTGGTATGGACTTCAATCTCTGTTGACGCCTTAAACTTCTGGTTGATGTTTTGCAGGGATTTCGTGATAATATGCCTAACGGTTGGCTTTGGATGGTGTGGGCTGTCGGCAGCTGAAGGAGTCGACAAGCCAGCAATGTGACATCCGACAGCAACACCCCTCTCGAAATCAGTCAATTCGGTTCTACGTCATATGATGAGAACAAATAACTCGTGTGGTTTATAAGCCTTTCTTGTATACCGCTGTGCACTCGTTTATCCGGGAAGATCTATAGACTATGAAAAGTGAGGTGTCTCAATTCTTTTTTAAGAGTACCATAGGTGAAAATTTAACGATTCTTGCGTTAGTAGTGGTCCATGTCAATCACTAAAGATATTCAACTGTCCAACGAATTGTTTTATTAACAGTCTTGTACACTTGCCATCCTGATCATTGTAGGTCCTATAGATCGCCGTCTCTTTGCGAATTTCTTACATCAGTGGGAGATAGATTTTAATGCATTCAACTAACAAGAGAAATCCTTAAGAACTCTTTAAATATTTTAATGCTTTTATCTGTTTACTACAAGTTCTCTTCCTTCCTGCGAGCCAATAAAAGGTCACTGACCAGAGTCCAATGTTTCATACTATAAGTAATTCACGTAGTCTGGAATACATCCAAAGCAATTTAAAGAATGGGGACAACGCAACAGGTTAATCTGACCCAGAGCCAAATACACACCACGCATCCTTCCGTCAACAAACGCTTGTTGCGTTTGTAAACAATAATAAGACGAAAGAGAAAACAATTTGTTCAGTTCACAATGTTAGCGTTAGAGAGGATTCAACCACAGAATTACAATGATCTAAACCAAAATTTCTCAGTCGAATTAAGTGAATCATCAAGAGATGATTGGTCAGGTATCAAAATGCACTTATGGTGAATAAAATAAAGTGAAATCCAAGAGCAAGTCTCAGTGTTGGGGAATTTCTTTATGAAAATTATGTGAAGAATCTTCCTGCTTATGATGAAGGCTACCATAAAAATTCATTTTGAAAAGCCATGTCATCTACATCATTTACAAACATTTGGAACACAACGTAACTGAGCTGAAGTTCACTCACAGTTACGTTGTGAGTGAACGTAATATTTGTTGGCATATCTTGAAGTGTGGGCTCTGACGATCCCCAAGAAAATTTCAGAAATCTTTAACTCAGCAAGATGATTTCTGGTCGAATTTCTAATCGGAATTTTCAGTAATACTGATTGTGGTTTTATTTATTTCGGATTATCGAGACTACTGTGCATGGTAATATTTTACCATTTAACTGCTACTCTGAGTTAGCATATTAAAGTGATTCTTCATCCCATATCCAATCTTACTCTAAAGATTTTCGTGGAAAAATAATGAGAACCCATAAAAATTCGAATAACTCCGAGTAAAAGAGTGCTAAAGACATGAAATTTATAAGTAACAATCTATATCGTCCGATAATAGCTTTTTTGTGCTAAACGTTCCGAGCACTGTCTTCCTCAAAATCATTGGTAGTTTCATGGATTTTCAATTTACATTGATGACCTGCATAAGAATTTTTCAAACGAAATATAGAAACAGAACTTCACGACAGTGCTTACGTCATCAACGATCTTCTTCGAAGTTTTAAAATATATTTTAAGGACTGTTAACTATTTGACATACCATCTAGATGTATGGACTACAAAAGATAAATGAGGAGAAATATTTATTTAGTTACCATTTTCACTTTTATAACTCGAAGATCAAAGGGGGTCTATATGATCATTGAAGTTTTTGGTTCGTGATCTCAGGGGAGATTGATCAAGGACAGAGTTTCATCGGGCAAATATATAGGATCCCCTGCTGAAAACATTCCCCGAGTTAGATTCTTCAAGAGTTTTTTTTTTTTTTTTTTTTTTGAGGTGGGGGTTATTAACGTGATGGCCTGCACTTGCAGATAGAAGGAATCTATTTTATAGAGATAAAATGCATTTGAACAAAAACGGGCAAGGGGCATTGAGGAGAGATTGTGGGTTAAGGTAAAAATCAACACTGGCTAAAACGGTTACTGGTTAAAACCAAGAAATGCAGACATAAGAATATCAGAAATGTGGTGGTATTTTGATATACTATATGCAGAAATTGAATATGGCAAATACAATATATAGGAGGGAGAGACTTGACAGAATGGGAGAAGGTTGGTTGGTTTTAGGAGCATCGGCAACTAAGGCCATATTGCTCCATGTATATTGTCTGTAAGTTGCATGTGTTTTCTGGTCGATTTTCTATTTTTTTGAACCCCATCTTCCTGGAGAAAAACCATGCTACCCTCTCCTGAGACCGACTAACTTGGCCACGTTGTGAAAAAGATCCATGAAAATGCCTCCCGTCATCGATGGGATTCGAACTCAGGTCTTTTCAACCTGGTGTTGGGAGGACGGCGATCCAACCAACTATGCTATCCATGAGGACATGGGAGAAGGAGTAAGCATTTAATTACCAATCATATAGATTCAAGATGAGCGTATCCAGTAGACAACTATATTCAGTAGTATGGTTTGACAATACGCATTGGGAGAACAAAGATGTGTTGTAGACCAGATGACTGTGATGAATATAATGAACGTCTTTAGAGATAAATCAAATGGACAAATCAGAATGTATTAATATGGGAGAGTGACTTAAACTCTGGATTGGTCACTTATCTAGTAGTCCGGCATTTCTGGATGGCTGCATCCTACACCAGTATGTTGGTGATGTCACAAGGGAAATAAATATTCTAGAACCTAGTTATCAGCAAGGATTGATCACGTGTAAAGAAATCTTCGAATAAAGGAACCACTGTCGACCAGTGATCGCAGTGTATTGAAACTGGATCTTTAAACTACTGTCAAAGGAAAGGAAAATTAAAACAGTCTCATATAAGTTCTTTTCAAGTGGGACCAAATGGTAACTTCAACTCCAAATGCTATACGGGAAACTTTTAAGAAACTTATTGTGAAAAATACTAAGCCTCCATTTTGCTCATACTAATAGAAAGGTGTTGTTTTAAGGAATGGACTAAAGGAGATAACAAACGAACTGGTGACCCTGGTGGCAGAGAAGAAAGACCCATGGATGACTATAAATATCAGCGGACAATGAATTTACAGTCATTGTAAATATAAATTTGTGTCTCTTAAGCTACTCGTGGAGTTAGCATGCTAAGGCAGATTACGAGAAGTCCTCAGAGTGAAAAGAAAAGTAATAAAGATTTCTTTGCTTTGTGTTTGCAGTAAAAGGAAAGGAATCAACCATATTGATCCGCTTGATTTCTTCTGTAATGATCCTGAACTGGTTGCTGATAAACAGAATTAATATTATGCATCCACGTGTGATACAGCTGATGTTAACTGCGAGTTAAATGATTTTATAAGTGAGAGGGACCAATTATATGAAGATGTGCAACCATTTCTCCTGTACACCAAGGTGTTTCGAAGAGTGGAATGGGACAGTGGATTTGAGAAGATTATGGTGTCTTTAGTTAAAAATACACGTAAGATCATCTGGATAGATGAGGAGTTAAACTATTAATGGCTTAGATCATGTAGATTGGATGTCCTAAAATTTTCTTTTAGTCAACGAGTTATTGACTGCTGAAATAAACTCCTACCTTGTAGAGGTTGTCATTTATATAAATTTAAGAAGAATCTGGGTAAATACTTAAAATAAAGCCATCGAGGGTAACACAGTTGGTAGAATCGCTATCATCTCCACACCGCGTGGAAAAGACCTGAGTTCGAATCCCATTGATGACACGAAGTACTTTTATGGGCCTTTTTCACAAAGTGGTTGAGTTAGTCGGTCTCAGGAGAGGATAGAATTGTTTTTTCTCCCGGAAACTCTGGTTTTTTAGTTAATTAATATTTTGTTTTGGCTGATGCCACATCATCTTGCTTCCTTTTGTCATTTTACCAATACTAATTATAGATTTTTAGATGTTAATTTGAAAACATTTTTAGAAAAGCAATAATTTAAATTAAAGTTCATAATTAATAAATGAAATTTAAATAAATCATAAGATCATTAAATATTTAAATAAACGAAACAGTCATGTACTTAATTAGTCTTAAATAATTAAAGAAATTATTAAAGTAATTATTTATTAAAACATATTTACTTTAATTTTAAATAAAATTAATTTAATTCTGTTTAATTTAGGTATAAATTTTATTTGATTATTAAAAACTCTCCTGGGTTTCATTAATCAAGAAAATCGTCATCCCTGGTACAAATAAGCTGTTCTCTTTGATGAAGAAATCGTACAAAACCGATACTCTGTATAAGTCACCAAGAAATGGGATGTTCAATGAAGAAGCCTTAGCAAATGTTAATCTTTCATACTTTCTTTTCTTCTCCTTTTGTCACTTGAAAAGGTCAACTTACTTTGCTTACTCTAAGCTAACAAGATTAACTAAATTTCAATGTCATCACATGCGTGACCTTTCTGGTGTTCAGAGAACATCGCGTGATTGTATTGAAAATTATTGGAAATTTTTCTATTTCCAAAAAACCAGTCTTATCTCATGGTTTATTCAGCTTTTTGATGGCATCCATGGAAGTTTGTTTACAAGGAGCAATTCTGCACACTGGAAACAGAAAATACCATGGTTATTAGCAAAATAAGAGTACTACTCTATTTAAGTTAAACGTCTCTCAGAGTAAAGGAAAGGCAAACTTGTACAGTGGAATTCCACATTTCAATGTAATCCTCAAAAATCGTTTTGTAATTATTTTTTAGGAAAATCTTAGATTATATATTGAAGAAATATTATTGAGACATTGACTCCATCATATGTCCCAAGATATCCATTGGGATCTGTAGCCATGACTTTCCAGTGTCCAATAGATGACGGTTGCATGTCCATAAGCCTCACTTCCCGTTCCAAAACATCCCACAGGTGTTCAATTGGATTGAGGCCAGGTTATGTTGGAAGCCAATCAAACCAGTGGACGATGGGTCCATGGACTCATGTTGCATGCGCCTCACACAAAGGCGCCCGTCGGTGCGTTGTACTCAGGTATTTGGACTCATCCGACCAGCACACTCGTTTTCAGTCTCCCATTGTCCAAGCAGCGACCAGATGCAAATTACCACTGCCCCACCGTAGAAAGCTTTTTTCCTTTTTATTCTTCGAGCTATGCAACATAGTCCATTAAAAATGGAGTGGTCAAAATTCAGTGATCAGTGAGTGTATATTGATTATGTTTTTAAAACTCAATTTCAGTGGTTCTACGAGAATGCATTTCTTATATTTCCAGTACAAGTTTCTCGAGATCTATTTTTATTTTACTGTGGATCTGAATGCAGCATGGGAGGTTGTGCGTTGTGTTCACATCTCCTTTTCTTTAGTTGTCAAAGGTTAGTTTTTAGGAAGTCAATCCCGTAGCCAGGAGATTGACAAAGGTTAGAATTTTTTTAATATGACTGCTGAGCTTAATACACTACTCCACAAAATTAACAAAACAAAATATTTTTGTGAACAATGTCTGCGAACGCGAATATTTGATGTAATAGGCATCCTGGTACGCAAATGCCGAGTATCCAATAGAAATCAATCTACCACCTTACAGAGCCGCATATTATGCAAATTATTCATGCCTCTAGAAACACGGGTTGCAACCACATCACTTCATTCCTGTTTTTTTTGGCTTGATCAGTGGTACAGCCACATCTGCAGTACTCAGGATGGCAAGTCATCCTCGTTTAGACGATTCTTTGAGATGGCATGGCGTTGGACGACTTGAAGTCGAACAGTCGTAGGTGGAGGTGGTGCGTTGGCTTAATGTGTCACGCAGTGTCATCTTGGCACTACGGAAGTAGTTTTAGCAGCCAGGAACCATTACAAGAAGAGCTGAGCTGACCAAGGTCGCCCGAGGGATATGTCAACCAGACCAGACCGCTATCTGGCTCTAACAGCAAGACGGAATCCTACGATGTCCTCTGATAACCATCAGGCCACAGGTGAAAACACCGTGGACTGTGTTAAGAAGGCTCAATTCGAGTTGACTCTACACAAGGATGCCACCGGTTTATATCCCATTGACCCCAAACCACCGCAGAGCTCGTCGAAACTGATGCCATGAACACCTGACTTGAAATCCTGACAAATGTGGTACAGTTCTGTTCTCTGATGAGTTCAGTTTAGCTTTCAAACAGATTCTAGACGTTATTTCATTATTTCACTCGAAGACAATAAGCAATGCGGTAGGGACACTTATGGTGGAGGCGATTTTCTCGTTTAGGGCAGAATAATGATCAATAATGATCAATGACCTTCCCCCTTGATGTTTTTAATAAGGGTACCATAACTGCCCAGAGGTACCGAGAACAGATCCTTGAACCCTATGTGCGACTTGTTAGGGATGCGGTTGGCCCAGATTTCCTTTCCATGCACGACAACGCCACTGCTCGCAGAGTTCAAGTGGTGGAGGACTGTCTTGAAACTGAAGGCATCCAACGGCTGCCGTGTCCAGCACAATCATCAGACTTAAATCCGATCGAACATGTATGGGATGCCCTTGGACATCGCATTGCACGCCAACAGTCAACTCTTCGGTCACTTGGTGAGCTAAGGTCTGCGCTGGTGGAAGAATGGAATTAGTTGCCACAGAATCTAGCAGATTCCTTTATATCGAACATGGTTCACCGCTGTCAGGCCTGTTTAGCCGTTAGAAGGGATCATGGAGCAACTTATATCTATTTCTGTAGCATGACGTATTTTAGTAATTCTTATACGCCCTCTAGTCCAAGGTTTCTCGCTGTCTCCTTATTTCATCGTTGTTCTATGGTACACCACCATACCAAATTTTATCCGCTTCTATTTTGATGGATCCATTCGACATCAGATTTACAATATCAGATAGATACCTGTGAGGATGCAATATTCCATAACCAAACAGCGATCAAAATAGGTTCAGAGCACAGAAGACAGATACTGGAGATGTAAGGTACGATCACTATGATCCTTTTTGGAATTTGTGTGACAAACAGTTGTGTATGGAATATTACAGTAACCATCTATCGAATATTCACATGTATGTAGAGAAACTCTAAGAACTCCAACCTAGACGATGGACATTAATGGAACTCTCGTTTATTTTTATAAATAACATTTCAGACATTAGTAGTTTACCATAGTTTGGTTGGTAATCCAATGTTGAATTGTGATCAGATTTAACTACTGCTCGTACTCTGCGAGCTCATATTTTCCAGAAATACCAGCAGGAATTCTTATGATTGTTGGAAATGGCTAGGACGATATACATTCATCAAACTGCTGTGAGGAGAGGGGGGAGGGATTATGGAACCCAATTTTAGCGCAACTTTTTTATTTATAAAGGGTGTCAGAAAATCTAAGGTAATCTTCTCCAACTGAGAGATCAATCCAGTGCAGAATATCGTTTGTATCTAGAGGGAGTTAGGGTGGTTGTTTGTGCTAACAACTCAGCCAATCTGTTGTTGTAGCAGAGGTTTTGTTTCCTCTAGCGGGACACGTTGTCAAAGTCAAATAAATTAACCAGTCATTGAGACTTGCTGTTGTTAATCCCTCACATAAGGTGCACATATACCAGCAATACGAATCGAAGCCTGAAATAAAATATCGATGCTAATGTTTTCTTTGTCAGTTGCCCTAAATTCCATAACCTTGTTCGGAGAAAGAGCATAGCAAACGCCAGGTATCCAGGTCACCATTCCAATGAACTTCAGTGTAATCAATAGCAGAAAATACCTTGGAAAAAGAGAACTGCAGCAACCGTTAGAACACGTGAAATACTTCAGGTTCTGTAAGGCATTTTGACCGCATTACATGCAACTGAATTCATTTTAAACCCATTTTTAAACAGAAATGCGAATTAAAATCTTAAACTTTTATAAATATTAAGCCTTTGAAATGAGTTGCCGTGGAATTGCACTACTTTCAAACAGATGATCTTTCCAAAAGGTTAAATTGCCATTTGTTTAAAAGATAAGACAGCTATATCAGCTTGTTTCAGTACTAACTGGCCCCTCATTACTTAGCAGATAGTCTCTAGTGACAAGATCTAGACAACACAATTGTGATTTCTCTAAAACTGCTCAATCACTGGGGGCCACCTATCTAAAATTCGGAAAATTTTAAAATCCAGATCTCTCAATCCGTATTCTAAAGAGTTTAATTCATTTTACTACCGGTTTATAAAAAAAATATATTTATTATAGCTTTTTACTATGATGGGAGATTTTTAGTGACTTTAGAAAAAATATTTACTGGTTGTTTCCAGTAACCAGTAAATGGTAACTGTCTCCATAACGTTCACCAACCTCGTGCACGTGCTTCACTCTGTAATACATGACCACCCACGGTATCATTTGATGTTCCATTGTAACGTCAGCTGATGAAGGTACCCGATATAGTTTGTATATTTATAAATGGTTTAGTATTTTGTAAATATTTTAGTCCTGTTCTTCAACAATATTCCTCATACATCATGGAACCCGAAGCAAAAGGCCTTTTCCTAAATGACCTATGTAAACGCAGGTGAATAATTACATAGTGATATTATTCCACCTTGAGAATGCCGCGTGGTGGGGTAGCCAATGGGAGAAGAGGGATTCCAGGCAGTTACGTCACTACAAATGCACAGGTAAATAATTACATAGGCATTTCCTGATTAGATATCGATCATAGTGGCATAGTGTTTGGATAAGGCGCCGCCTGTGGTTTCCCACATCTGCGCCATCACTAGTCTTGTGATGAATACAGAACCTCTGTAAAAGCAGAAAAGTGTTGCAGGTGTAGTTTAGTGTTGGTGCGTTTCGACAGGTGTGTCCTTTACGTAGAAAAGATTTGACTTACTCCGTCATACCTCTATATTTTATGCAAAAAAGTGTGCGTGGGGGTTGGCGAGCAACGCGCCCATACTTTATTAAAAACAAACAATAAATACATAATAAAACATGTAAGTTGAATAACCTTCGCGTATGAATTACCACCAGAAAGAAAAACAGTTTTGAATGATGCCTTAAATTTAATTTTAGATTCGGATACATGAATAATTTTATTTAGTTATTTAACTTCCGGCCGCGAAGGCAGACATTTAAATTCCATAAATCCGTTTACTATTTAAAAAAAAAACAGAAAACTGCGCTACTTCATATATATAGCAGATGGAAATTCAAAAAAAGAATGATTTTTTTCCTTTTTTATTATTTTTTCCCCTTTGGATTTGCAGCTTTGTATAACGAATTTGTTCAGTAAATCAGAACGCAACCAAAGAACGGACATAAAAAGAATGGGGAAGTACGTCACGATGACGTCATTACTTGAAATGTGCATAGTTGCTGACGTCACCAGGACACTTACACTTTCACTTACAACGGTATTGAAAAGTTAACGATGAGCATAAACATAATCGTTTCCAGTTTGAATAAGTTTGTTTTGATATTTCAATAATCATTAACCAAACTGGAATGTTGTAATCAGCGAACTCTTTTAATTACTATGACGTCATCAGACTTTTTGCTCAGGTAAACTGGATGAAAGTGTGAAAACTTACCTTTTGTATACACATTAGGATCTTATGGTTTTTTATTAGGTATTTCTGTAGAATAATAACATTTTATAAGCGATAGAAAAATGTCTAAAAATTATATTTTATTTTTTTGTGGAAATTTAAGACTGCTACATCATTATCTAATATTTTAGTTAATTAAATGATGTCATTTAGAATTTTTATTATGATTAATAGAAGCAAAAGTGCTCTGTGATTCAATAAATTAAAAATGATACGCTGTCAACGCTTTCGTAATGCAATTTATTTATCATCCTGGATTTTAATAACAATTGAAATACAACGTGTATTTAACTTTCTACTGTGATAAGCGAAAATTAATAATTCGTGCTTTATGTATTTAGTAAACTGATAACAAAAAGCAGACTTTTATGCGCATACGAGGACATTTCCTTATCCATTCATTGCTGCAATCAGCGTACGCCAGCAAACATTGAGAAACCCTCAGCTTAATAACTTAATTTAAATAATTTTAATTAATTTGTAATATTTTCAAGAAGAGATTCAGAAGGGCTAGAATAGATTCGAATTTAAGCCTTTTTACACGGTGTGGTACAATAACATTCATAGTCATCATGCCAGCCATAGGGGCCAGACTATGGTAGATTTTATGGATTCCTGTTTCACTGCAATGCAATGTACTGGTGGATCCAGGCATCCACCATGCCCACACTGGTCCATCGGATCATAATAAAGCGCAGCGAGATTCGTAACTCTAGAAAACAAATTTCCACTGCTCTATGGACCAGTGATGACATTCACCAAACAAGGCGAAACCGCTGATTACAGTTGGTGATGTTTGGCTTATGCGCCGGCGCTCTACTATGAAAATCTAGGCTGTGGAGCTCTGTACGTAGTGTTCATGCAGACAATCTCTGTCAACACCTTAAATACTTGATGATATCATTTTCAGGAATATCTGAGGAGATTGTGAAGACCTAGGAGGGCCTCAATCGTGTGTTGTTCCATTATTCTGTGATTAAAGATCTTTTCACAGAAACATTTGTCACCTTACTTTTTAAACAGCCCCCTTGTTTTTTTTTTTTTTTTAGTTATCATCAAGAAAAATGGACTTAAATTCCTCAGAAAGGGATGATGGAACATCTCCTTTTATAATTAATTGTCTCATTAGTATTTTTAATTTGTCAGATTGATTTCTAGTGCCCCTTAACACGAGTATTAACTAGGGGATCGTTTAAAATCATATTTCGCCTACTTTGGGGCCACTGACATAGTTTGGCTCGAGAATATTCTTTTCTATGTTTTTCATCCACTAATATTCGTAGTAATTGAAAAGGCACCAAAGGGGAAATAATTTTTCATCCAGAAAATCGATTCTGTCAAAGAGAACATTCAGGTCAAAGTCAGGTGACAGTTTGAAGTGAACAATAGAAATTAGAAAAAAAAAATGTCAGGGACGTGTTTGTTTAGTGACAGCTCTATGTGGGGGAATTATTAAAAAGATCAGGACCCTGTTGTTTCAGAATATTATTCTTATCAGGAAATATGTAAGAAAGAGGGAAGGTGGAAAACCAGTCCAAACACGTGTCTCGTATCAAATACGTCATAAGCAGAAATATACGCACATGCGCAGTTTAAATTTCATTCCTTTAACTGCCTTTCTATTTTTTCTAATATTTTTTTTTTGTAATTTTTATCAAAATTTTTAAAAAGTTTTTTTGAAAATACAAGGTGTAAAACACACTGCGTGTTTTAAAGATTATAATATTCTTTTAAAACTTAAAACGTTACTTAAAATTAATATAGCAATACATTAAGAAAATGTGAAAAATTAAGAAGAAAATGAGCACCTGCCAGGTACCCCGCCACCGTCTTTGCAACAAATGGGAGTGCTACCACAGCCAGGCTAGAATCTTATAGGTTTTAATTCCTTTCGTGTTTCGGTTACCATTAAAAAATGTGGATACAGAATCAGCTAAAAAAAAAAAAAATTCATATCACCCATCCATCCCCTCCAATAATTTTACTTCTTCCCTGTATCCACTTCCACAACACCACATGGCGTTTGTGTCCGCCCTCAACCACCCGCTGGCTAAAGGAAAACTTCCTTACATCTATCCTGCAACCATTCTTCCTCAGTTTGAACTTAGGCCCCCTCACGTGTGTAGTCTGAGCAAGAGGAAGAATCCCATCAGCATTAAGCTTGCTCCATCCATTCAAAGCCTTGAACATCTCAATCAGATCACCTCGCAGGTGCCAAGTCTCCAGAATCTGTAATTTGCAGAAGTGAAGCCCTTCTGTGTAAGATCATCCCTTTGTTCCCCTAACCGATGTGCCCGTTCCAGCAGCTCTACATCCTTCCTAAAATGAAGCCTCCAGACTTGTACGCAGTATGGCAATCGGATGATCTTGTCCATCACCTCCTTATTCCTGCTAGCAAAGTTATTGTATAGAGAACTTCCCCTGAATCCAAGGATGTTCATAATTATGGCCAAGGGTTTGATGCCTCCCTTAATATAATTGGATAGATCCCATCCACCCCATGCCTTTCTTATGTGTATCTTCAACAATTTCTCCTCCACTTTCCTCTCAGTTATAACAAAATCATTAAGCACCCTGCTACAATTTGATAAACTTCTAACATCCACTTCCCGAAAGAACTCCTCACGTGCGAATATAGATGCAAAATACTCATTCGGTTTGTGCCTATATCAGTTTAATTCTTGTCTTCCAGATAAGTCCATCACAGCCATAAGACCATGATGGACTTATCTGTATTCCTTCCAATAAAATGAAGCTTTCCTTCCCTGATTAAGAAATATCCTATTAAAAGAGAGAAGGTGGATGGGACTTGAATTGAAATATTCAGGGCTCTCTGTGAAACCAATTTCCTCTATCTTAGGATAAAATGGCAAGTTGCATGGTATCAAACTCCCTTCCAAGAGCAATTTTAGCTTACTTTACTTAATGATCCTTTTAGTCGGGCGTAGAAGGCCTACGTGATCTATTAAAATGTCCGCTTCACTTTTCAATCTGATATCCAACTTAAGAACATCAATGCATTGAGGATTTGACACTATCTGAATTCTACACAATTTTGTGGGCTGTTTTCCATTAAAAGAGCGAGGAATGGATTCGGAGATTTGTTTTAAAAACGAAGATGTGTTTAGTATCCTCAGAAAACTCCCACTAATGGTGATAAAGGAAATTGGTATTTTCCAAATTAATGAATTCATTTTTATAAACTTTTTATTCTTTAAATGAGCCCTCAAATGTATTATCTTCACTCAAAATAATCTTTGGTCTGTCTCCTGTACAACCCGTTTCCAAAAATTCAGAGGTGTGAGATTTTACATTTTCCATTCGCCTGTCCATTTTCTCGAAAAGTTCGTCCCATTCTTCCATGAATTTATTTAAGCTATCAACTTCCACAATGACAGATGGAAGTTTGTTTCAGCAATCAACCACCTGCTGGCTAAAAGAAAATTTCCGCCCAGCTGTTCTACAACTGTCTTTCCTCAATTTGAACTTATGTCCGCTGAAGTGCATAATCTGAGCAAGCGGAAGAATCCCATCAGCATTCAACTTGCTCAAACCATTCAGAGCCTGTACACCTCAATCAGATCATCTCGCAGTTGCCTAATCTCCAGATGCTGCAATTTGCCGAACTTCAACCTTTATTGGTAAGAGCAACTCTTTGTTCCCCTCACCAATCTCGTTGTCCTTCTCTTTCCTCGTTCCAGCAGCTCTACATCCTTCCTAAAATGCGACCTCGAGGCCTGTACTCAAGGTGTGGCCTGACCATTGCTTTATACAAAGGGGTAATCACCTGCTTATCTCTGCTAGAAAAATTCCTGTATATCATTGACAAGACCCATGAGCTGGCAGCCTGTCTGCACTGCTGTGAAAGCTTCATATCTGACGGCACAATTACCCCTCCCCCCCCAGGTCTTTTTCATTCTCCAATACCCTGAGTATTGGCCCCAGGGGTTTCCCCCATCTCCGCTTTGTGTACTCTGTTTGTGTATCACAGAACTCTGTGAAGGCCAGAGGTTTAAAAAAGTGTAATGTTTGTGTTAGCGTTGTGTAGTGTCGTGTTATGTTGTTCTTCTGACCATTTAGCCATTGGGCCCCCTAGTGGGACCCTCCATTGACCACACTTAGCCCCGGGGAGGCAGGTCAGGCACTAGGGGGATCGCTTAAGTACTCTGGCAGGGCCTGAATAATATAATAAAACAAATAAAATAATTAGATAAAGTAAAAAAAATGCGAGACAAGTTAGAGTAGGAGTAGTCTGAAGGAGGGGGGATAGGGGGGACATGGGGATGATAGGGAAGACAACCCCAACCTAGTCAGTGCGGACAAGCCCCACCAGCAGAAAAGAGGGAAGCAGGGAGGGGAGGGGACGGAAACCATCCCCTCCCCCCTGCCAAAGGGATGGGGATTAAAAGTGAACTGGGCAAGAGCGCCCCGTTCAGGTCGCCAATGTCAACAGTCACTGTCAGGTAATGGATTCATTATCCCAGACAAGAAGTACTTTCACGAGGCTGGCGTTTGGTGTTATTTTGCTTCCTCCGGGTGTTTCTTGAGCTTTGGTGTTATTTTGCCTCCTCCGGATCTTCCTTGCCTTATCAATGGCCATTGTCTGGAGTGGTCAGGTCCAGTTTAATTGCCTCTAATAGGTCTATGTCACAGTTAGGTGTTGATCCATGTGTCTCTCGTTGAAAGCATCATTATGTTGTCAGCTCGTCCAAATGGTTTTTCAATTTCTGGTTAGTGTTCCATGGCATGCATTTAAAAGGTCCATGTCAGTGTTCGTGAGCTAACAGTTTCAAGTCCCGGGTTGTCAAGTTGGATGATGTGTCATTTTTCAGTTGCCTTTCATTAGAAGTATTTATGTGTGTAAAGTGTGTTTAGGATCAAACGACACCAGGGGTTTCCCCCATCTGCGCGTAGTTTACATTGTGGGTGAACCAGTTGACTGGAAAAGCCAGAGATTTAAAAGTGTATGGACTTTGTATATGTGTGATGTCTTGTACCGTTGTTCATCTGGTCATATAGCCGCTGGGCCCCTACTGAGGCCCAACGTTGCCCGACTTACGCCCTGTTGAGGCAGACCAGGAACCCAGTAGTCTGTTTCACTCTGGCAGGTCCTGCCGCTTAATTTCCTGAGATTTCGGCGGCTAGGACCTTTAAAAAAAAAAGAGAGAGAGAAAAAAGAAACGTGTCGATGTAGGGGTAGAACAGCTTAGTTTTGCTAGGCCAAGTTATGGGCGTAAGGTAATTAAGTTTTTGGTGTGTAGGGCTGTCGCTAGCGTATAGGTAGAGAAGGGGAGGCAGAAGACTGAGGGAGAAAGACCGAAATATGGGGCCAATGAGTAGGTAGCCCCAGTTTTCAGTGGGGCATGCCCCTGCCCCCACCAGAGTAGAAGATATGGGGTGGAGAGGAATGGAGGACGAAAACGTCCCCCCCCCCGAGGAAGTAGGTATAAAGGTGAAGGGGGCTAGAGTGCCCTCTTCAGATCGCCATATGGCAGCTACTGCTGCATTTCTGTTTTCAAGTTTCTTCACTCATGGGGCAAGCTCCGTCCTTGTGTTTGTGTCCCTCATCTTTAGTTTCAGCCCTTACATTGTCCTGGCTGGTATCTCAATAGTGGTACTTGATGTCAGTCATTGTAGATGGTGATTAATGTCCTTCTCCTGACGAAGAGGTCTTGTGCGAACTGGGATAATGCTCTATATTCATCCTCAGTATCTATGAAATGGGATTCCAATCCTTTTGGTAGGTATCTTATTTTTGTTATAAGTACCCCTCTGAGGTCTTCATATTGTGGGCAATCGTACACTATGTGATTCCAGCTTTCTGTCTCCTGCACGTACAGTTGGGGTCCTCAGTGAGTCCGAATCCGTGCAGCTTCTCATTGTAGGGTCCGTGTGCTTTATTAGAGATGTCAAATGGTACCCTGGGAAGTACCAGATCGGCTGTTTTGGGTAGATTTTCTGGAGGTCCGGTAGATATCTTCTGGTTATCTCGCCCTTGGTGGACTCCGTCCATCTTCTCTGCCATAATTTTAGCAGGTGGGTCTGTAGTCTAGTTTTTTCTGTTTTTAGGTTATTCGCTGGGGTTCGCTATTTTTAATTTTTTAATTAAAAAAAACATGAAAGCAGATAAAAGCATTCATATATTTACATATTTTAACCAGATTATACTTCCGGTATTGTGTTCGTTTGTTGTTTTGTTTCCTTGCCACTCTTCCGGTTTGGTGCTAGGAGAAAGAGAACAGCTTGGAGCTGAAATACAGGAAGAATTTTAAAGTTAGTTTTCTTTTTTAATAAGAAGATCTGCTATTGTTATATCTGTGAATAGAAGTAATCGATTTAAATTTTTTTTAGCATAAATGCATGTTTTAGACATGCGCAAAAGAACAAAATTTTTAGATGCACTTTAATAAAGATAATAAAAATTTTAAAAAAGTAGGTGAATAGAATTCGACGGATTTTGTTCTTTCTTTTAGGCATGAATGGTTTTTGTTATTTTATTTATTGAGAAGAATTTTCAGAGAGCTGTCAAAAAGAATAATTTTGTGAGCGTTAGCAGGAAGGTTCTAAGCACTTCCACTGCTAATATAAAATATTTTCCCTCGTACCTTGGACAGATAGGACTTTTGAGTGTCCACCAAAAGGGTCCTCGTGGGTAGCACATTTGGTAGAATCGCCGTCCTCCCCACATAGGGTGGAAAAGAATTGAGTTCGAATTCCGTCGATGACTTGAAGAATTTCAATGGGCCTTTTTCACAACATTACTTATGGATTCTGCATAGGTTGATCAATTATCCACGAACAAGTGATATAATTGTTAGGTTTCCGCACTGACCATTGATGTACATAGAATTTGATTTGTGATGATGGAATAATTCATAAAAACATTTTTCAGGAGGGGAAAATTAATTTAGTTTTAGAAGAATTATTTATTGTACTGATCTGTCACTTTGTATACACCCCTTTCGAGGAAGTTAGGGTGGCCAGCTTACTATTAAATAATTTCACAGTTATTGAGAGCCAAATATCGACCTTCCCTGCTGGTTCTTCTTTTCCTGATTAATAGTGTTTATAAGCATATCATTCCTTTGGGGTATACTTGGCTTCAAAGATTCTTCTGAGCTGCATATTGAATTAGTAAATTTCCAGTGACGCATCTTTCACCCATGTTAATATGAAGTAATGAAATCCTCGGAGAAAATTTAATTCTGGAAATTATTTCTTTAGGTTGCATCAACTTCCATGCAACCTAAGGAATTGGCATGAACTTTGCAAGAAATTTTCTTTGGGGTGGAAGGGGGGGACATTTCAGTTGTGAAAAGAACAGTGTGGGACAGTTCAGTACATGGTATGATCATGTTTTTTTAAATCCTGGGGAAAGAGGTCAAGTCTTCCCTTCTGGAATTTTTGGCTATGTCAGAGTCAAAGCCTTTGACAGAACTGAAACGTTTTACAGTAAGAGTCGAGGCAACTAAGGCTATCAGGAAATCGCATGTTATGTTTTCTACTGTGTTTGTCTGCTTTAGAAAGGCAATGAGAAACACAAGTTTTTGAGTTTTTCATGCTTCAAATTCAAGATAAAAAAAGCATGCAACCATCGCCCAAAACTGATTAACTCTACATGAGCGTGACAAAAAAAAAAACAATTCCATTACAACCGAATCGATCCTAAGTCTTTTCCATTGTAGGTCTTTGACAGTGCCGAGCATTCAACGTCGATCTGATCATCAGAATCCATGTCTAGTAAAATTATCTTCCAAAAGACTACCAGGCTGAGATCAGGAGCCAAATACTACAAGAGCCATGTTGCAGTGACCAGAAGGGAGAAAAAGGTTTTGATGTACATATTTTTAGCCTGAATTTGACAGGTATAAGAGGCAATTCTCCCTAATTTGGTTTCCACCTTTTCGATGTAAGAACTATTAAGGCTGTCTTAAACAAATTCGGAAATAATACCTGCTTTCATTATACTGTTAAGTGAATAGTGTAGTGCAGACATCAGAGACCATTTATTTCTAAAATATAAAAATATTGCCAATCGGGTTCCACAAAACAGTTCTTAAACTGTAGATTCAATCCCAGCTAATCATCTCATTCGTAATAAATAAATAAATGGGACCACTTTACTTCTAAATCATTATTCTCTTGATTTGATGTGATAATCCCGTTAAGTTTGGGACCATATAAAAATGCTTGAGCAATGAAAAATGATTCATTTAAAATATTGTTTTAGACAACACTCCCCCAGAAATAGTTTCCCTATTTCTTTCCCTATGAAGTTTCAGAGAAAATTGTTAAAATAATTAATAGACTTCTCCAAAATGTCGCTGTGGACACCGAAAGCATCCCAATGTTTCTAATGAAAATCTGTAGTTCAGACTTCACAAAGTATATGATGAACAAACATAAATCTTTAAAACTTTCTTCCAAGTTACTCTTCCATCGGATTGGAGAATATCTTGAACGAAAAATTGGAGAGCAAGAAACATAGTTAACTTCATTTCTTCTGAAACTTAATCTGCTCTTCACTAAAAAGAAACTTGCTTTATCCATGTTCATCTTTAACATTCCAATTTTTGGACTAGAACATATTTCTTTACTTGGATTAACCTGGACTTCTTCCTTCCTTCGCACAGACATATCACAAGTACGCTTTTCTTGCATGAAAAAAAATTGGTTTTTCTTCTTTCAGTACCAGTGTTATTTTCCTTCTGAGCAGCTGCCAACTTTTCACAAAGCTCGCTAAACCACTCCACTTCCTGGCACACAGACTTTTGTTTCCACTTGATATCTTTTCTACAGATATTTCGATGGATACTCTTCTTCTGATGTGGCATCTGTACCTTCCTTATTTCTAAATATGCGAGAGCGTAACTCACCCAACCAAATATTCTCCCACTTCTGTTTTCTGAAACAACGTTCTTCACGTATTTCTGGAAAATTACAACCTACACAAATTCAAATTCGACCTTCAACCAGTCCACGATGCTGGAGCACTACAGGAACTACTGTGAGTTTTTTTTATATTGTGGCTGAATTAGTTGTTCTTGGTCCAGGACTAGGGAGAGGTCTTTTCTCCAGAAAATTCCGGTTTTTCATCCTAAAAAAAAACAGAAAATCAACCATTGAATCATGCAATTTATCCATTGCCTTAGTTACCGAAATAGGGGAAGGGAGTAAGATATAATAATAAATCATGCATCAAAATAGGACAGCTATAAAATAAATATATAAATTACCTTTCCATAATTATTTTCAAAAAAATGATAATTTAAGTAGTTTTCTTGGTTGACAGAGCTTAAATAATCATACATTTGTAATTTGAATTTTATTTATAAGGGGAAAGTTTCCTCATTATACTTTCGCACTCCACAGGTTGAACTTTTAATGGTGTCCATCTTCAACCAGGGGAAGGTCGATGGATATTTGAATTCAAAACTTTGACACAAGAAGCATTATTTGACACAAACGTCCTTTCTATTGCTGGATCACTGCAATAGGTAGTAACTTATATTAAATACTTTTCTTTTATATTTATTAAGTTAAAAATAAAAATAAATTACCAAAATAAAATTTTCAAAAAGAAATGGAGGTTAAAGTATATTTTGAGACACCCAAGATCGAATCGATAACAATTCAGGATCTATAGAGCTAACTTTCTTCAGTTTGTCACACTTAAAATATTAGAATACTGAATTTCTCAGGACCACAATGGGTACTAAAAACTCCAAGTGCATGAGTTTCTTAATAAAATAGATTCTTCTTCATACCAGGAAATCCTAACCAAGAAATCATGGATAATTTAACACGGCTATATCTTAAGTAAAAATGTGAAGATAAGGAAGTTTGAGCTTTTAAGATACCTCGACATGTTCAACACCATTATATGAAATATATATGAGGTGACTTCCCTGAAAAACAATCTAGTATTGCAATGAATTCGCGTTCGCGTTTCCATCTAATTACAAAACTAAGTTCATCAATTTTTATTTTGAAAAAAGTATGAATTAAATCATCAGATTGATTTAATAAATGGCAAGCAGGTTCTTTATGCTTATTAATGAAAAAGTAAAGCCAACGGCATTTATATTAAAAATAATGATATCAGCTTATTAGTCAAAAGAATGTGGGATTAAAACCACTCCTGTGGACAGCCAGAGGCAATCAGGGAGTACGTATTTCAACAAGCAATTAACATCTAGATAGGAATTAGCAAGGTAATGGCCACAACTAAACAAGATTATAAACTTTGGCACAGATATTACCTAATCTTGTGGTTCTTTTTTTTTTTTTTGTAAAACAATACCTTCCAGCCTACTTAGAAAAAAGCATATAACTGGTGATGGGTAAAGGGTAGATATGGAAAAAAAAATTTTTCCCCCATATCTAACCCTCAAGAACGTTGTCCTAGCGAATCCGAAATTCTACATCAACATCAAACCTGTTTATCCACCCCTGGTCTTCTAATCATCTACATAATATTCACCCCTTTTTGTCATCATTCGTGTCCCTTAGCTGCACGTGCCTATTGCTTGTCGGTCGTAGTGACAGTGGACAGGGGCAACAGTAGTCCTTCTGCGCACCTTCTCTTGCCGTATTGATCTCCGTTCGCCTGGGCAGATTTCTGCTAGCACTCCCAGCATTCGTAGTCCGCAAGTGGTGTGTGCGTCCGCTGTAGATGCGTGAGTGTATGTTTCTGGGTTGTCTTGTCGGGATCTAGCCTGCCTCTCATAGTTAGTCTGCTCGCCGTAGTGATAAGGAAGAGGGCGATACATCGCCGGTGTTCGTGGAGAACAGTTTCCCTCTGGCTCGCCCGCCATGAGCGTCCGTAGGGTGCGGGGGTCGTTTCGTGGCTCGCTTCGACGTTATGGAAGTGTAGAATCGGCCAAGAAGCCTGTTCGACATTTTCAGTGGATATACCGTAATGGGGAGTGGAGGATCGCCTATGGTAAGTACTTGACCTTTCTCTGTAGCGCAGAGGTCAAACTTTTCAAACTGCCTCTGTTCCTCTGAATTGCTTAGTAATTTTACCGTTTGAACGTTGATGGTTTGGAATACCCACATCCGATGTCACAAGGGTCTTAATACATATGTACTACTATAGTTCCTACACTCTGTAAGGCCATGCAACTGATCCTGTTGCGCGCAGCTCCAACGCATTGCGCATTGTTTGTTATCACCCTGCCGGCATACCATAAAAAAAAAAATCTTTGCAGCTACTCATGGAATTCATAGGCCTAATGTAATGACACTGTTTATTATATCATAATGAAGCTTCCTAATTATTTTGATGCGTTTACAGAACTGTAACAATTTCCCTCACCAAAGAATGAGTTGAAATCATCAGTGAGAACCAGTTTTTTTTATTAGGATGTAGTCATTAGCTCTTTTTTTATTTTGGAGGTTGCACAAGTAAAAATTCTAAGCCAGAAAAATAAGTCAAAGTAACGTTTAATGACTGGGATGATGTAAATACCAAATAAAAGTACATTCCAGTTGTTGCAAAGATCACTTTAGATGATAATTCTTAGTGTTGAGATTGTTTTAAAAATTACCATTAAAATTTTCATCCACGGGACAAATCTTAAACACGTGGATTATTTATTTTTAGTAGTCCTTTCTTATTTACTTAGAAGGCTGTAAAAACCCATTGACAAATTAAAATTTCCTCTCAGAAATCTATAGTACAGTGGTCAGACTTTGAATCCAAAATAATAAATTACTCCAACTACGCGCCATAAGCAGGCCGTGAGGTTTACATGATTTAAAATTCTTAAGAATGAAACCCAGTTACGAGTTTTTCATTTATAGATACTATACATACCTTATTTCATCTAAGTTACAATTTTAGTCCACTTTGGATTAAATTATTTTGCTCAAATCAGCCAGAATTTTCCAACAGTTTCAGTTAATTATACGCAAGAATGAGTGCCACCTAACGGCGAAAATTTCTAATAATAATTCTAATTAAATGCGATATAAATAAACATTTATATCGCATTTAATTCCAATTAAATAATTCTAATTAAATGCGATATAAATGAACATTCTAATTAGGTAAACTGTGCCTAATTTTAATTAATATTTAGTTACTCATTAAGGACACTTATTTAACGTAATCTTTATTTATACTTGTATAAACATATTTCTGTGACAAAATATTTTTAAGTGTAATATTTAAACCAAGTGGTTGTATTATCACGCTAGAGGGCGCTTGTGGAAATTCGGAAATGTACTATTTGTTAAATGTAAACTAAAGAAAAATATTTTTCATTTAGGCTTAAGGAGTTATTAATATAATTCAGTTTGTGTCGTATATTTTAAGTGACTTTGATGCTGTACAAAGGTTAAGCTTAAGAAGGTGTTAACAGGGAGGTATTTTTCAAGTGTGTACATACCTTTTTTTAACGCGCAACAATCTTTACAGCTGCGCAGGAGGCAAATTATAGCGAGATGTGAATCGGGAGTCATTAGAAGCTAAAGATGATAAAAACTGTTACGAAAATAGTTTTGCAAGTTAGAGCTATGCCGTTTTCATGCTGCTTCTTTTCTCTAGACATAGAATAAATTAGACCCCAAAAAATGAAAAGGGAACCGTGCTATTCTATTAAGAACGTAGCCTACTGAAAAATTCATTTTACATACTTGAATTGTCCAAGTTGTAAACTGTGATGTGAATACTAAACAAATTTAATACGCAGCGAGTTGGCCCCATAGATATTTAGGACATATTCCTTGCGATAATTCTTAGAAAGAAAAAACTGCTATTAGTTCTATTTATAAAGGAGTTGGAAGTAATCTCCCTAGGCCTAATGATTTGATTTTCATTTCTTTCGGAATAATTATTATTAAAAAAAGCTTAATGTTTTTTTTAATTAAATAAAATAAAATGGGAAGCAAAATGGGATGTTATCAGTACTTGTAAGGTTATTTGATTCTTTTCCATAGCTTCTGGCTCCTAATAATCTTATAATTCTGCTGGGAAGTTAACTTATTCTGTTCATTGGTCTAATAGATGGAATGCAACTGTAACTCTCTGAAAAAATTTATTAAAAATATATTTTTAAAGATATTTTATATATCGTTTATATATTACAATGAAATGTTTCCCTAAAAGATTTAAGCGCCTAATTCTTAGATTATAAAAAGGAAATATATATTAAATATTGCTCAACAGCTTGTTAGACTTTATTTAATCGAATGTCGATGATTTATTTTTTCTTTATATTTTTTTCATACTTGAATATTTACTTGTAATGAAGGGATGGAAATTAAAAGCTTTGGAAATTGCGTTTGATATAAAATGCACGCTTAAAATAATGCAGCCAACATAATATTCACTGGGTGGATGCTAAACACTCTTTTGGTTTCATGCGATCCCCAACCTCATTAAAAGAAAAACTGTAGAAAATTAAACTCCATTTCATTGCTCATAAAAGTTATAAATGACCGGCATTTCATTGTGCAATTCTGTTTGTGTAAGGTGAATAATAGATATTATGTAGAAAAAAATTAGTAATTTTGTAAAACTATTTGAAAGGGTAACAGATAAAACGTAAATTAGGTGGCAGAACGATCGCATAAAACGTAAGCTGTATCCACTTTCATATGCTACTTGAAATTATATTCCCTTTTTTATTTGAAAATAAATTTATGACCGATGGTTTCTGTGGCTCGTTTACAGTAACAGTACGCATGAATTGTTTATGTTCTCTTCAACTAAAAACACAAGGTGTGATCACGTGGTCTAGTAACGTAATAACATACTTTTCACTATTGCATGCTCAGTGAGAGTTTATGAATATGCTATCTGGCCATATGGCATATTTCGTAATGGACTGATGCAGGTTCCCCAAAGAGGAAATCACTAGGGATAAAACAAAAATTCTTGGATCATTAACACAAAATAATTTTGAGCAAAAATGTCTAGCTATCGAAGTTTTATAGAAAAGAATTTTGTAGTCCAAATGAGGTTTTTTTAACCAGTTATTTACCAACCCCCCAATAGGTGGCAAATATCTAAAATTGGTGCCACACATACAAAAGGCAAACTGTTATTGAGTGTTCCCAGTGAGTTTACAGATAAATGAAGGGTGACAGCCCAATACTTGACAACCGAAATTCCTAGGCGACTTTAATCATAATTGTAGGTGGTAATTCTGATCTCAAACCTTTTCAGATTTGTGGTCTCGAAGATTAAGCTGCTGTTATTACCATCTAGTGGATACGGATGGAACTTCAGTGATTGTGCAGCTCCATGACTTTTTCTCATACCAAAATAAAATGAAAAACACAGAGAATTCTTTGATGTATACTTAATAGAACGTCATTGACCTGACTGATATTTTTGAAGTTATGATAGCTATAGATATGCAGTCTTAATAAAGACTCCTATATCCTCCCAATTAATAGGGCTGTAAAAGATATATGGCTGTATGTTTTTAACAAATTTTTACTGCTAATATTATAGTAGTTCCTTGTAAAACTTCTATGATCTTACGTGGTCGTACAGGAGTATAAACATAAAATTAATTTGATAAAGTACCTTTAATTCCTGTAAGTATTAGATATGGAATCCATATCAAATTGTCGCTTTGAAGTTGATGGTAGATCTGTAAAATATTTGTGTCATAAGTTTCATTTGAATTATGGTATACGATGTCTAAGACATCACCTCAACGATGTCTAGTGTTTCCAGATAGCTTTAATAAATCTGGAAGCCACATTATTGAGCAAATATTTTGATAAGATAATGTTGGGGAGAAGCAGTGGAACAGTTGATTGTGCCCTTTTATCAAGGTTACGTTTTTTCCCACTATCTTCTAAATGGATAAATTGCGTCTTTTTTAAATTTTTTTATAATCATCTTAAAGGATTAAGCTGCTTTCACAGACTTAAGTTTTTATTTATGAAATTCGCTGTGTTGCTTTTGCAATCTCTAAAGAGGTTCGCATCTGTTTCACATATAAACAAATAAATTTATTTAATAAAAATATTTTCCTATCCCTAATTCGTTTTCCGTAATTTTCTCAATAATTTTTTCTTATCCCTACATTAGGATAAAAAAATTCCCCATTTTTTCTTACTCATAATTATTCCTAAGGGAATTTTCTTCAAATATCCAAAGAAGACTTATCTGCCTTCTTTCAGAAGTAAGAGATCCTGCTTCTTTACAATACCTACGCACTTCTGGTGAAACAAAATTTATTCTGCTTTGTGCAATTATCTGATAATTATTACTGTACTTTGTAAAATGTAAAAGTAATCATCTAAGTCCAAAGTTTTCATTTATTTAGCGTACCGATATTAAAAACAGAACTGTGGTTTTCCATTACTCAAGCAATTTTATTTACGACTCTTCTTAAGTAGATATGAAGAGCTTTAATTAAATAGCACACTAGAATCTCTTATTGTACTTTCAAACGCTTTGATAACTCGGTATTTCCCTTCTTCAGACACAGTACTGAAGTGTAGCATCCATACCCAAAGAGGAAAAAGCCGATCCTCTGCTTTGCTTGCTATCTGAAGTGTTCAAACTATGCTTGTATTCAGACTGCTCTAGGATTACGACTTTAAGAAGCTTCTGAATCAGCTAGTATTTCAACAAATTTCTTTGAAAAGTATCTATAAAAATATGTTTTTGTTTGTGACGTGAAATATTTTGTATAAAATAATTTCTAAAATTGTGATTAACTGGTCTAGTCTTTGGCTTTGTTGACAAAAATCCATATGAATTTTAAACACGATGCACGATAGGATTGCTTTTGTCTTTAGCTTATGTGTGGTCTAGGCCTAATCTTGTAAACTTTTGTCTTTCAGAAAGCCTTAAAAATATCTGGTGGGTCCACCACAGGAAATTATTACAAAAATAGGAACATGCTCAGCCATTTTTCAGGTGGAAGGGTGCCGAAAACTATTTAGATATCAGAGTATAATAGGGCCTTATGTATATAACATCAATAATAAATAAATACAATGATGCTTTGAGCTTGAGTGCAATTAGCATTAGCATTAGTAGAGGCATTTAATGCAAGAAAGCAAGCTTATGCAGCATCAGCCAAAAAAATAAAAAAATAAAATAAAATAAATAAATAAAAAATAACCACTTCCACTTCACCCCTCTGTTCGTTCGAAATACCTGTCCAGCTGAGCCTTAAACTTATTTAGGCTATCAACTTCCACGACAAGGGATGGAAGTCTGTTCCACCAACCAACCACCCGCTGGCTAAAGGCAAATTTCCGCACGTCTATCCTACATCTGTCTTTCCTCAATTTGAATTTATGCCCTCTCAGGTGATTATTCTGAGCAAGAGGAAGAATCCCATCAGCATTGAGCATGCTCAAACCATTCAAGGCTTTATACACCTCTATCAGATCACCTCGCCGGTGCCTAGTCTCCAGACACTGTAATTTGCAAAACTTAAGCCTTTCTTCGTAAGAGCACCCCTTTGTTCCATTCACTAATCTTGTTGCCCTTCTCTGTACTCGTTCCAGCAGCTCTACATCCTTCTTGAAATGAGGCCTCCAGGCCTGTATACAGTACTCTAGGTGTGGTCTGACCATTGCCTTATACAAGGGAATAATCACCTCCTTATCCCTGCTAGAAAAATTCCTATATATCATTGACAATACACCATGAGCTACTCTTGCAGCCCGTCTGCACTGCTCAGAGAACTTCATATCTGCCTGCACAACCACCCCCAGGTCCCTTTCATTCTCTACCACTGTCAGTGTAGTACCACAGAGTTTATACGTTGCTCTGGGGTTGCTGCTTCCCATATGTAGTACTTTACAATTGTCAATGTTAAACTTCATTTGCCACCTCTCAGCCCATCTGCTCAACCTTTCCAGATCCTGTTGCAGCAGCATAGTGTCAGTAGTGTCCTTGACAACCCTGCCAACCTTCGTATCGTCTGCAAACTTGGACATTAAGCTTAATATACCATCATCAATATCATTTATAAATACAGAAACGAATAATGGACCATTATTCATTACTGAACCAATACTGAACCCTGAGGGACTCCACTAATAACATTAGTCCACGATGAACAGTGTCCATTGATTACCACTCTCTGTCTTCTCCCCCCTCAACCACCCCTTTATCCATAGCAGCAATTTGCCTCCAATGCCACACTGCTCCAATTTGTGCAGCAGTCTTCCATGTGCAACAGTATCAAAAGCCTTTCTAAGATCCAAGTATATAATATCAAAGTTATTCCCTGTATCCAGTTCTTTTGTGACTGCATCATAGTATCCAATCAAATTGGTCAGGCAAGACTTCCCCTTAACAAAACCATGCTGTGTCCGAGCTATAACTGAAGTCTTGTCTAGATGATCCTGCAGTGCTTCTTTAACCAGTGCCTCCATTAATTTTCCGGGAACAGAAGTTAAACTCACAGGTCTATAATTACTTGTGTCAGCCTTTGATCCTCCTTTGTGAATTGGGGTCACATTTGCACATCTCCAGTCCATGGGTACCTCCCCTGAATCCAAGGAAACTCTCATAATTATGGCTAAGGGTTTGCTTACTTCCTTTGCTGCATCCTTTAATATAACTGGATAGATCCCATCCACCCCAGGTGCCTTTCTTGTGTTTATCTTCAACAATTTCTCCTCCACTTGACTCTCAGTTATTACAAGATTCTCTAGCTTACTGCTAGAGAATTCTAGCAGTAAGCTAGAATTCTGGCATTCCCCTCGCTGAATAACTCCTCATGTGTGGATATCGAAGCAAAATATTCATTTAGTTTGTTAGCTACCTGAGCAGGATCATCAACAGTTGACCCATCGATATCAAGTGGACCAATCTGATTCATCCCCTTCCTTCTAGAGTTTACATAAGTAAAGAACTCTTTGCTGTTTTTCTTTGCATCCCTTGCCAAAGAGATCTCGTAATCTGCCTTCGCCTGCCTAACCTCCTTTGTAACTTGGTTACAGATCAACTTGTATCTATCATAGGCTTCTGTGTCACGTGTTAATTTGTATGTATCCCATGCATTTTTCTTCTCTGCCATATGTCTCATTAGTTCATCTGACATCCATTTAGGCCTAAACCTTGAACAATATTTCTTACTTGGTATGTAAAGCCTTGTAGCTTCCAAGATAAGTTCTTTGAATGCTTCCCATTTTGAATTTGCTGTTGGTAACATCATCAGTTGGTCCCACTGTATAGAATTTAAATACTGTCTCAGTCCATCGTAGTCGCCTTTA
The DNA here is from genome assembly GCF_048544385.1 of Mastigoproctus giganteus. Lineage (NCBI taxonomy): Eukaryota > Metazoa > Arthropoda > Arachnida > Uropygi > Thelyphonidae > Mastigoproctus > Mastigoproctus giganteus. The sequence continues at coordinate 216,952,287 of NC_143579.1, read as the reverse complement.
CGAAAGCAATAACCCTTCCCTTTACCCCTAATGCTAGTTACCTCTTTGAGTAAATCCCACTTCAGCACACTGTGATCACTGCCACCTAGTGGTTCATTTACCTGCAGATTCTTAATGCATGAAGAATCACTACTGATAATCAAATCAAGAGTATTACTCCCTCTAGTTGCCTCCCGAACATCCTGATGTAGAAAACAATCATCCAATAAATCCACAAAAGCCTTGCTAGTGTGTGAGTGACCATCCCCCAAATTCCAGTCAGTATCTGGGAAATTAAAATCCCCCATTATAAGACTCTCTGATTTACTGGCCCACTGTATTTCTCTGTACAGTTTCTTATTATACTCATCAGAGTCATTAGGCCTATAGCACACTCCTACTCTCAATTTTGATCTCCCAATGCTTATGTCACACCAAACCGACTCGACACTGCACTGTCCACCGATGTCGACTGGCTTCACTTCCTTGGATTTTATGTATTTCTTAACTAACAGCATAACCCCTCCTCCCTTCCTGTCCTATCTATGATTTCTGTAGACGTTGTACTCCCCAAATTCCAGTTGTGCATTCCTTATATCTGTGTGACACCACGTCTCTGATATCCCAACAATATCTGCCTTTGATGTTTTGAGCAATATCTCAAATTCATCAAATTTATTTACTAAACTCCTAGCACTGGTGTACACGCAAGTATACATGCACCTGTTCTTTTTCTTAGCTACCCTAACACAACCCATGCGTTTACTTTTACCCCAATGATTCCCAGCAGTCTCTGAAATACCCTGCATCTTGTTTTCCAGGCTGCTGCTCATTCCAATAGAAGCAGTGCAAGAATCACTTTCACCTCTGCCAGTGGCTACTGTTAATCTATTAGTCCTTGTATCCCCCCAATCTAGCAGTTTTCCGACCCACCTAACACTGCCTCGATAGCATCAGCAAACATTCTTGCACCCTTTCTATTTAAGTGTATCCCATACCTGTAGAAGCAGTCTCTCCTGTTAACAAGTTGAAATTTTGTGGGTTCAACTTGTCAAAGTAGAGTTCGATCATTGATAAAACACGAGGCCCTATCCCTATATCTATTTTTCGTGTGTTTCAGAAGCATGTGATAAGCAGATAAGGGACAGCAAATAGTTATTGTTCCTTTATCTAGTTTTCTTTATCTCTATACTTTTTAGAGAATGGTATGTTAAAAAAAAGAGGATACGAGTTTTTCAGCACTTCGGTTCGTTCGAAAAATTATAATCGTTAAACACAGTGGCCAAAGAAGAAATTGGCCATCCGCAAAAAAGAATAAATTCGTCAGGCTGGAAGACAAAGAAGTTCTTCCATTCTGAAAAATTAAAAGTTACATCTTGGGCTTCTCGAAATTCCATCACATCTAATGATCCAAAGAAATGACTCCCAAAAATGAAAGTTATTTCTGAGGAGGGATAGCAAGGGAGACAGGGGAAACATCTGAAGATAAAAGAGATGGAACTAATGTGGGGTTTCTTGAAATCAATTATGTATGTAACATCAATATTAAGCTACAATTTAATAAATAGTAAACTTTGAAGAGTTGATAACAAAAAGAGTTGCAAAGAATTTTTCGCTTATGTAAACAATTGAACGGATGGCCCCATTGATTTACTAGATATGAATGGAATAAATATCGAAAGTCCTGTTTAGGTTGCTGAAAAATAAATATTTTGCGTCTACAATCACACGTGAAGAAGGTTTAAGTATGGGAATACCAGAGGTACACGAAGTTATAACTGGGAGACAAATGATTTTGTGATAACTGAGAAGTGGAAGAGAAATTGTTGAAACTAAAAGTAAATAAAGAACACGGGGCTGATGGGATCTGTCCAATATTATAATAAAAGAGGCAGCAAAAGAGGAGCAAAGCTTTAGCCATAATTATGAGAGTCTCTTTGGATTCAGGAGAGTTACCTGTGGATTGGAGATGAGATTTGCAAATATCTCTCCTATTCACGAAGGAGGTGATCAAAGGGTGAACTAAGTACAAGTAGTAGTAGTAGTAGTAGTGGTGGCATGTGATGCAAGAAAGAAAGTGTATGAGGTTATGCAGCATCAGCCAAAAAAAAAAAAAAAAAAAAAAAAAAAAAAATCACACCATTCCCTAGAAATGCCTGTCCAGTTCCTCCTTAAATTTATTTAACCTATCAACTTCCACAACGACAGATGGAAGTTTGTTCCAGCATATAACCACCCGCTGGCTAAAGGCAAATTTTCGCACATCTGTTCTACATCTGTCTTTTCTTAATTTGAATTTATGCCCCCTTAGGTTCGTAATCTGAACAAGTGGAAGGATCCCATCAGAATTCAGCGTGCTCAACCCATTCAAGGCCTTATACACCTCAATCAGATCACCGCGCAAGTGTCTAGTCTCCAGCCACTGCAATTTTCAAAACTTAAGCCTCTCTTGATAAGAGAATCCCTTCATTTCCCTCACCAATCTTGTTACCCTTCTCTGTACACGCTCAAGCAAATCTACATCCTTCCTAAAATGAGGCCTACAGACCTGCACGGAGTACTCAAGGCGTGGCCTGACCATTGCCTTATACAGAGGGACAATCACCTCCTTCTCCCTGCTAGCAAAATTCCTATATATCATTGACAAAACCTCATGACCTGCCCTGGCAGCCTGTCTGCATTGTTCAGAAAACTTCATATCTGACTGCACAATTACTCCCAGGTCTTTTACAATTTCTACCACATTAAGTGTAGTACCACACAGTTGGTATTTTTCTCTCGGGTTACTTCTACCCATATGCAGTACTTTGCATTTGTCAAGGTTAAACTTCAGTTGCCACTTCTTAGCCCATCTGCTCAAATTATCTAGATCTTGTTGCAGTAGCACACTACCATTACTGTCATTAACAACCCTGCCAACCTTTGTATCATCTGCAAACTTCGACACTAAGCCTGATATACCTTCATCAATATCACTGATAAATATACAAAACAACAGTGGACCCAACACCGAACCCTGTGGGACTCCACTAATAACATTAGTCCACGAAGAGCAGCACCCATCGATTACCACCCTCCGTCTTCTCCCACTTAACCATCCTTTTATCCATTGTAGCAACTTACCCTTAATACCATTCTGCTCCAATTTGTACAATAGTCTTCCATGCGCAACAGTGTCAAAAGCTTTCCTGAAATCCAAATATATGATATCAAAATTATTTTTTGCATCCAGTTCCTTTGTAACCACATCATAATATCCTATCAAATTTGTCAGACAAGACTTTCCCTTAACAAACCCATGCTGTGTCTGAATTATTGCTGCAGTCTTGTCTAGATGATCCTGCAATGCATCTTTAACCAGTGACTCCATTATTTTACCCGGAACAGAAGTTAAACTAACTAGTCTGTAATTACTCGTGTCACCCTTCGATCCCCCTTTGTGAATTGGGGATACATTTGCACTTCTTCAGTCCGTGGGGGACCTCCCCTGAGTCCAAGGATGCGCTCATAATTATGGCTAAGGGTTTGCTTAGTTGCTTTGCCGCCTCCTTTAATAAAACTGTATAGATCACATCCACCCCAGGTGCCTTTCTTATGTTTAACTGCAACAATTTCTCCTCCACTTTGCTCTCAGTTATTACAAAATCATTAAGCACCCTGCTACAATTTGATAACCTTCTGCCATTGTCAAACCTTAATAACTCCTCATGTGTGAATGTAGATGCAAAATACTCATTCAGTTTGTTTGCTATCTGAGCAGGATCATCAACAGCCGAACCATCGATATCCAGTGGACCAATCAGATTCATAACCTTCCTTTTAGAGTTTAAAGTAAAGAAATCCATGCTGTTTTTCTTAGCATCTTTTGCCAAAGATTTCTCCTAATCTTCCTTTGCCTGCCTAACCTCCTTTGTGGCCTGATTACAGACTAGCTTATATCTGCCATAGGCTTCTGAGTCGCTTGATAATTTATATGCATCCCATGCATTTTTCTTCTCTGTTACGAGTCTCATTAGTTCATTAGATAACCATTTAGGCCTAAACCTTGAACAATATTTCTTAATAGGTATGAAACTTTTAGTAGCATCCACGATTAATTCCTTGAATGCTTCCCACTTAGAATTTACCGTTGGTAACATCGTCAGTTGATCGCACTGTACAGAATTTGAAAACTGTCTGAGACCACTGTACTCACCTTTACGGAAGCAAAAACCCTTTCCTTTACCCCTGATGGTAATTAAATCTTTAAATAAATTCCACATCAGTACACTGTGATCACTGCCACCTAATGGTTCCTTTATCTGCAAATTCTTAATACACGAATGATCACTGCTGATAGCCAGATCAAGAGTATTACTCTTTCTGGTTGCCTCTCGAACATGCTGCTGCAGAAAACAATCATCCAATAAATCCACAAAAGTCTTACTAGTGTGTGTGAGTGACCAACCCAAAAGTTCCAGTCAATATCTCGGAAGTTAAAATCCCCCATTATAAGACATTCAGATTTACTAGCCCACTCTTATTTCTCTGTATAATTGTTCATTGTACTCATTCGAGTCATTAGGCCTATAACACACTCCTACTCTTATTTTTGCTTTCGTAGTGCTTATATCACACCAAACTCACTCAATAGTGCACTGTTCATCTATATCAACTGGATGCACTTTCTGTACACATTGTACTCCCCAAATTCCAGTTCAGCATTCATTCTATCTGTGTGACACCACGTCTCTGCTATTCCAACAATATCCGCCTTTGATGTCTTGACCAACACTTAAAATTCATCAAATTTATTTACTATACTTCTGGCATTGGTATACATGCAAGTATACATGTTCCTATTCTTATTATTAGTTACCCTAACACATCCCATATACCCACCTGTTTCACGATGATTGCCATCAGTCCCTGAAACCCCCAGCAGCCTTCGCTCCAGGTCGCTACTTATTCTAATAGAAGTTGTGCAAGAATCACCTTCACCTCTGCCTGCGTCTACTTTTAACTTTTTAGTCTGTGAATCCCCCCAAGCTAGCAGTTTTCCGACCACCTAACACTGCCTCGATAGCGTCAGCAAATAATCTTGCACCCTTTCTATTTAAGTGTATCCCATCCCTATAGAAGCAGCCTCTAAGTAATTACAGTTGATTGGTTGTTGTAGGGTTTTAGGCTCATCAGATTGCGCCTAAAACCCTACAACCACCTTGGACATATTACTTCATATACAATGTCTGTGAATTGTGTTCTATGGTCGATTTGCTCTTTGCTAGACGAAAATCCCGCGTTTCCGGAAGACGAAACCATACTACCCTTTCCTGAGACCGACTAATACAGCCACGTTGTGAAAAAGATCCATAAATATTCCTTGCGTCATTAATAGGATTCGAACTCAGGTCTTTTCCACCCAGTGTGGGAGCATGGTGTTTATACCAACTATGATACGCACAAAGGCAGTAATTACTCACCTGTAAGCTTGAGTTCTGCTCTAGGAAAAATAATGGAATCATTGGTTAAAGAAGTAATTCAGGACCATCTAGACAGGATGGCCGTTATAGTGCAGTCACAGCATGGATATTTGTAAGAAGTAATTTTGCCTGACCAATGTGATGGATACTATGATGCAAAATATAATTATTCCACCGTATACTTCGATTTCAGAAAAGCTTTTTATGCTGCTGTACGAATTGGAGCCTTGTAGCATTGTGGTGGGCAAGTTAGTGCTGTGCATAAAGGAACGGACGAGTGGTAGAAGACAAAAGATGATTATAAATGGGATTGTTCTTCTGTTACTTCTGTGCTGGACTCCGTACTGTTTTTGATATTTATTAATAATACTGATATAGGCATATGAAGTTTAATGTCTGAGTTTGTTGATAATGCAAAGGTAGCCCCACTAGTTAATGATAGTAATCAGGGTATGTTACTCCAACAAGACATGCATAAAATCAGTAAGATGGGAAGAAACGTTGCAATTGAAGTTTAACTTCGATAAATGCAGGGATATATCCTGTATATATGTAGTGGAAATCCCAAGATAACATATCGTTTCAGTGGTATCAAGCTGGAGGTAGTGGAGAATGAAAATATCCTAGAGTTATTTTATTTTATTTTTGTTACACAGAGCATTAAAACTATGATAAATGAATTAGCTTTCGGCTGGGTGGCAGCCTTCATCAGATTAAAATACTTCGAATGGCAGTTGGGATAGAGATGCACTGCCAGGATGGTGCGTGAGGCACGTGGTTAATTGTTTGTTGATGTTTGTGGCTGTGACGTATGGTGGTGACGTGGCCAGCGTTTGTCTATGGACAGAATTACTGCTTCTGTGATGGGGTTAAGTTGACAACCACTGTTCCTGTTCAACGAGGTATCCGAGCATTTTATACTTAACGATTCCAACCAGGTGCGCCTTAGGTAATGGTGGGACTTGTCTACAACTACGACATCGCGGTGTGGGTCGATGTCGTGGTGGGTTGTCCAGACATGCTCGGCAATAGCTGAGTGTTCTACATCCGCCAAACGGATCGCCCTTTTAGGGCGATCCGTTTGGCGGATCATTTATCATCGACCCACACCGCGATGTCGTGGTGGGTTGTCCAGACATGCTCGGCAATAGCTGAGTGTTCTACATCCGCCAAACGGATCGCCCTTTTAGGGCGATCCGTTTGGCGGATCATTTATCATCGACCCACACCGCGATGTCGTAGTTGTAGACAAGTCCCACTATTACCTAAGGCGCACCTGGTTGGAATCGTTAAGTATAAAATGCTCGGATACCTCGTTGAACAGGAACAGTGGTTGTCAACTTAACCCCATCACAGAAGCAGTAATTCTGTCCATAGACAAACGCTGGCCACGTCACCACCATACGTCACAGCCACAAACATCAACAAACAATTAACCACGTGCCTCACGCACCATCCTGGCAGTGCATCTCTATCCCAACTGCCATTCGAAGTATTTTAATCTGATGAAGGCTGCCACCCAGCCGAAAGCTAATTCATTTATCATAGTTTTAATGCTCTGTGTAACAAAAATAAAATAAATTATGAATCCAGAGCACGCAGGCGTGTTTTATTATGTGTCCTAGAGTTAATTGTATACTATAGACAGGATTTTACACGAGGTTCTGTCAATGATATACAGGAATTTGGTAGCAAGACAAAAAGATGATTATCCCGTTGTATAAGACAATTGTTAGGTCCCATCTTGCGTGAGCATTTGTAAGTCATTTTAGAAAAGATGTATATGTGTTGGAACGGGTGTAAAGAGGAGCAACAAGATTAGTCAGGAGCAGAAAAGTGTTCTCTCTTACTAGGAAAATAGTCCTGGAAATTGTGGACCCAAGGCTTTTGCGAGAAGACTTCATTGAAATGTTTAAAGCTTTAAATTCACTGAGTAAAGTGATTTGTAATAGTATCCTTACTCTTTTTTGGATGATATACATAAGTGGACATAAATTTTAGTGGAAGGAAAGTTTATTATAGTAGTGGCATATGATGCAAGAAAGTAAGCTTATAAGCATCGGAAAAAAAAATAAAATAAAATAAACCCTGACCACATCACCTGTCAAATCCGCTCTAATAATTTATCTAGTTCTACCTTGAATAAATTTGAACTACCCACTTCCACAACGGATGGAAGTTTATCCAACAATCAATCACTCGCTGGCTGAAGGCACACCTCTGCGTATCCATCCCGCAACCGTTCTTCCTTAATTTGCATTTATTTCCTCTCATATGTGTAGCCTGAGAAAGAGGAAAAATGCCATCAGCATTGAGCTTTAAAACCTTGTTGAGGTGTTCAAAGCCTTAAACACTTCAATCAGATTACCTAGCAAGTTCCTGGTCTCCAGACATAGTGCATAGTGTTAGGGGAAAGGCGCCTCTGGTGGTTTCCCACATCTGCACCCTGGTCTCCAGACACTACAATTTGTAGAACTGGAGTCTGTCTTGGTAAGACCGCCTTTTCGTTCCCTTCACCCTCGTGGGTAGCGCAGTTGGTAGTATCTCCGTCCTTCGCACAGCGGGTGGAAAAGACCTGAGTTCGAATCCCGTCGATGATAGGAGGAATTTTTATGGGGTTTTTTCACAACATGGCTCAGTTAGTCGGTCTTAGGCAAGGGTAGCATGGTTTTTTCTCTAAGAAACTGGGATTTATTGTCCAGAAAACAGAAAATCTTCAGAAAATCGAAAACAGAAATACACGGAGCAATATGGCTTTAGTCGCTGATGCTCCTAAATCCCTACAACTACAACAACGTTTCTTTAATCAATCTCGTCGGCCTTTTCTGCACCCACTCCATAAGATCTACATCCTTCCTAAAATGAGGCCTCTAGACCTGAATACAGGTCTAGAGGCCTCATTTACTCAAGATGCGATCTCACCATTGCCTTATACAATGGAATAATCACCTCCTTATCCCTTCTAGTAAAGTTCCTGCATATCATTGACAAAACCCAAATAGTTGGCTCTCTGGCAGGCAGGCTGTCTGTGGTACTCAAAAAACTTCATATTTGACTGCACAATTACCCCCAGGTCTTTTTCATTTTCTACTAATCTGAGTAACGAACCACACAGTTGGTACGTTAATCTGGAATTACTGTTACCCATATGTATCTCGTTTGCTTACCTCCTTTGCTCCCTCCCTTAATATAACTGGATAGATCTCATCAATCCCAGGCGCCTTTTTTATATTAGGTTTCAACTATTTCTCTTCCGCTTTCCTCTAAACACTTTGCCTTTGTAAACATTAACCTTAACTGCCATTTCTCTGCCCAACTGCCTAATTTTTTTAGATCTTCTTGCAGTAACTTATTTACTCTGATTACTGTCTTAACCATGCTGCCAACCTTCGTATTATCTGAAAAACTGGACTCCACAAATAACATTAATCCATGAAGAGCAGTGTTGATTAATAACCATTCTGTGTCTTCCCCCACTCAATAATCCCTTTATACAGAGCAGTAACGTGCGCTTAATTCCACAGTCCAATTTGTACATATTCTTTTATGTGCAACAGTATCAAAAGCCTTCCTCAAACCCGAGTATATAATATAAAAATTATTTTTTTCATTTACTTCTTCTGTGCCTGAATCATAGCGTCCAATAAATTAGTCAGACAAGACCGCCTCTTAACAAATCCATGCTGTGACTGCAGTATAACTGCATTCCTGTACAGATGGTTCTGCATTACTTCTTTAAACAGTGACTCGATTATTTTCCCTGCAACAGAAGTTAAGCTAACAGGTCTGTAACGACTCCTGTCACCCTTTGACAGGAGTTATCACACAATCATTTGCCTTCCTGTTAAATTTTGATGAACTTCTGGTATTCTCCTCCCTAAAGAACTCCACACGCGTGAATGTAGATGCAAAATACCTATTGAGTTTTTGCGCAACCTGAGCAGGATCATCAACAGCTAAACCAACCAAATCAAGTGAACCAATGTAATTAAACCCCTTTCTTCTACTGCTAATATAAGCATAGAAGTACTTTCTGCTTTTCTTGGCATCAGGGACTTCTTGTAATTTGCCCCAACTCTTGCTTGACCAACTTGCAAATGGCGTAGACTTGTTTTTACCATTTTTCCATAATCTTAATGGACTCCACATAAAGTTTGCTAAATCTATGTTGAAGCATTAAGATTATGGAAAAATGGTAAAAACAAGGCTATGCCATTTGCAATTCCCATGAGTTGGAGGGAACCTACAAACCACTGTGATGACTGTTACTTCCGTTTGGTTAATGTAGAGGGATACAATGAAAAGAGTAAGTAGGGTATCCTATTATTCTATCTGCTATTAGACCAGTCCCACTTGGGGATAACCTACCGTTTATAACCTTCAACTTATATTGGAGAATGTAGTAGCAGAGAGTGCTGAAAGTGAAGCTTCCGAAGAAGATACTGAAGTCTATATCCCTGGAGACAGTGAGTTCAGCAAATGTTTGCACAGCTTGAACTCAATGATCCAGTAAGAGATTTAAATTTTTCAAAGGAATCTGCAGATCTCCTTGTTTCTATACTTAAGTCAAAAAGTCAGCTTGCACACGGGACGTTTTTCTCATTGAGAAAAAGTCCTCTACTTTTCTGAGGACGATTCTATGGTTTCCTGCAGTAATATAAATGACTTAATGAACTATTTAAGAAAGTTACAGTCTTACACAGTGGAAACTTTTTATTGATTCATCAAAGAGGAGTCTCAAAGTTGTGTGGCTCCACAATGGAAATAAATATGGGTCAGTTCCAGTAGCGCATCTGTGCATTTGAAAGAAACATATAAGAACTTAAATAAGTTATTTGTTGACAAATATTAAGTACAAAGAACATGGTTGGTCGATCTGTACTGTCTTTAAAGTGATAGGCATGTTACTTGGCTACACAAAATTGCCTTGCTTTTTATGAGTGGGACAGTCGGGCGAGGAGTAAGCACCTGAGATGTCATGGTCTGGCCAGAAAGGGGCAGTTTGTTGTCCCGATCAAAGAACATAGTTCATAAACCACTGGTAGATTCCAAAATCCTCCTTTCACTCTTGCACATCAAATTAGGTTTGATGCAACAGTTTGTGAAAGCTTTATGAAGGTCCCTATATTAAGTACAAAGAACATGGTTGGTCGATCTGTACTGTCTTTAAAGTGATAGGCATGTTACTTGGCTACACAAAATTGCCTTGCTTTTTATGAGTGGGACAAGACAAGATCCAGGCTACAAGACATATAGTTTGTATTCTTGAAGAGGATCCAGACTACATGTCATCCAGACAAACGTTTGTGAAGGTCCCTGTTCCAACTACCTTGTACCGAATTCCCATCGATCACCACCAAGAGAAGCTAGCCGTTATGGGTAGCACAGTTGGTAGCGGTCCTTCCCACACTCGGTAGAAAAGACTTGAGTTGGACTCCCGTCGATGACGGGAGGAATTTTAATGGGCCTTTTTCACAACGTGGCTGAGTTAGTCGGTCTCAGGGGAGAGCAGCATGGGTTTTGTCCAGCAAATAGAAAAATCGACCCCAAAACATACGCAATTTACAGAAAATATACATGAATACTAAGGTATGGAAAATATACCTTTGTGTTGATGCTCCTAAACCCTACAACATCAACAACCAGAGAAGCTAAACCAAAGTATTTTTGTTGGACCTTAAATTCTGAAACTGAGGAGGCACCCAGATTTTTAGGGAACTATGAATAAAAGAGAAAAGAAGCATAGATTAGCTTCAGGTCTGCTGTTAAGAACTTCTTAGCGAACAACAATGATCCAGGCTACAAGACATATAGTTTGTATTCTTGAAGAGGATCCAGACTACATGTCATCCAGACAAACGTTAAGAAGCTGGACTGCAACATGAGTATCGAGGTACGTTTTTACACTCCAACATCAACTACTTCCCAGAAAATCTAGGAAGAGTTAGTGAAGAACGGAATGATAGGTACATTTAAAGAAACATATGAGAACTTGAAGAAGTCATTTGTTGACAATTATTGACTACAAAGAATATGGTTGGTCGGTCGGTCAGTGCTGTCTTTAAAGTGATGGGCATGTTACTTGGACAGCAATCTGGATAAACAAATTGCCTTGCCTGTTGTGTGAGTGGAACAGTCGGGCAAGGAGTAAGCACCTGAAATGTCAAGGTCTGGCCAGAGAGGGGCAGTTTGTTGCCCGGTTCAAAGAAACAACAAAAACAAGGCTCCAGACTACAAGACATGTGAGTAAACTTCAAGAAGCTGGCCTGCAACATGAGTATCAAGGTATGTTTTTACACTCCCAATCGACTACTTCCCAGAAAACCTAGGAAGTGTTAGTGAAGGACAGAATAAAAGGTTTCATTAGGACATTAAAGACATTGAGATAAGGTAGCAGGAGAGGTAGAATGTCAACATGATGGCTGACTAGTTGGACACTGAAGAGGGGACTCTAAAGTAGAACGATCTGCAAAGAAAATGAAAGAAACGAACATTTGATCCATCGTAAAATGAGAGGTGAATGTTTGTGGACTTTTTACCACAGTGCCCTTTATAATAGTGTTTTTAACACGTATTTAAATATGAAAGTCTTGTAGGAGTAGTATTTTGCTATGATTTCAGTGCACAATTATACAAAAATTAATATACATTTGTGAAAAATCAAATTTTCTTTCGTGATCTTTGAAGAAAACTTGAAGTGACAGAAAAAACGGAAGACATTTTTGAAATTGGATTAGAAAAATGATTCAGAAACAATCTTTTCTGAGAAAACATCAGTGAATGGTTTTCAAAATGCAGATTAGTGTATTAATATGCGTCTCATACATTTTCCTTCTGTGCCACAAATCTTATCAGTTCATCTGACATCCATTTAGGTTCAAGACTGGAACGTTATTTCTTAGTTGGTGTGAAAAGCCTAGTAGCTTCTACGATGCTTCCCATTTAGAATTTGCTGATGGTAACATCACCAGATGGTCCCACTGTATAGAACTTAAAAACTATCTGAGATCACTGTAGTCACCCTTACGAAAATAAAAGCTTGAGATAAATGCCCGGAGGGAGAACTATCGCTCCATGAGATATTCTTATTAGACAAAAGAAAAAGGAATTATGGCAATCTCTTGTTGGTATTTCTGGTAATGCTAACCCATGCGGTGTGATTTACCACATAGTTAACCAATAAGCTGCCAAAGGGAGATGTGGTGAACACCACAGACACCCTGACTGAACAGAAGAGACAGTTAATAACACCTTGAATATACTACTTACAGAGGATACTCAAGTCTCTCTCAGGAACAGACCGAAATCCGAAAAGAAAATGCAAAATACTCAAATATAACCACCCTTCAACTCCGAGGAACTAATCGTCGCGATTAACAGAACGAAAGACAAAAATGCACAGGATATGATAGAAATAGAGATGGTAAAAGAACCAGTGAAAAACTTTCTTCATCGCCTTTTACAAATATATAACTGCCTGGATAAGGGGATTTTCCTCACAACCTGGAAACTGGCCAATCTTCGGCTTATACTAAAAAACTAAGAGAAGTCCCCAGAAGATCCTAAATTATGCTGACCAATTGCCTTGCTGCCAATACTGTACAAGATATTGGAAAGGCTAATTTTTCTTAGCCTTGAAACTCACTACTCAAATGTCAACCTTCAGTAGGACAAACAATTTAGCTTCAAGCCTGGTTGCTCAACTGAGGAAGCCATGAATTGACTCACAGATGCTGTAGAAAACACCTAGGAAAGTATCTGCAGGCCATATCGATTGACTTTGCTGGTGCATTCGATACTATATGGTCGCACAGCATACTCAGGAGATCGCTCCAAGCTGGAATCGAATTGTGTAACTTCATAAAAGACCATGTTAGTAACAGATAGGTAACAGTAAAAACTCATTACCAAAACCTCGCCTGAATAGCTACCAGATGATGCCCTCAGGATTCAGTACTGGGTTCCTATTTTTGGAACCTAGTTCTGGACAAATTACTGGCCACATAGACAAGGTCGTCTTTGCAGATAACTTGTCTTGCTTGTAAAAGGCCAACGCAGAGCCAGCTTATAACAACAGATGAACCATGCCCTCAATGTCCTACAGAGCTGGGATAAAAGTCACAAACTGGTAATATCCAATACTAAAACCAAATCAGTATTGCTAAAAGGAAATCTTACCAGACGACCACAAATAAAAATTTCAGATAAAACAATAACCCTACTGACAGAATTGAAATAGATATCATTCGATAACAAATTAACACGTTGCTCACATCTTACCTACACTGCCAAAACGAAACCCGCTGGTATGATTGCAAGATTCAATTGGACTAAAAGGAGGACGCTTGCTCTTATTTATAAGACAATTTTCATTCCAGTTATAACCTATGTGCAGGCATATGGTTTTATAGGGCTGTTATAGTCAGAAACAGGAAAAAACTAGATTCCATCCAGCGTATATCATGTTGTTAACTATAACAAGGCCACGTTGCACGGTTAGCACAGGTCCTAGTAGGTGCAATATCACTTCATCTAGGAGTCATTAGAAGGGGCCTCAATTATAGAATTGAGGCAAATTCCAATAAACAATCTAGGGACAACCATAAATTTGTAAATTGACCCAAAACAAGGGAGAAAACGAATTCTAACTACACTCTACCAGCAATGGCAGATTAGATGGGAACAAACACCCAAAGGGGAGGTCACTAGAATTTCCTGCATCAGGTAACTCTAGTTATACAAGAAAACGCAATTATACAGGAAAACGTTGTTCCCCTAAGTTTCCCTAACACAGTCCATGTATTTACTTGTTCCATGATGACCCACGGCAGGGCTTGAAACCCTCGACACCTTGCTTTCTAGGCTGCTGCATGTTCCAATAGAAGTGGTGGAAGAATCACTTTCACCTCTGACTGTGGTGCTAGTTAATCTGTTAGTTTGTGTATCCCACCCAAGCTATCAGTTTTTCAACCCTCCTAACAGTGCCTCGATAGCATCAGCAAATATTCTTGCACCCTTTCTATTTAAGTGCATCCTGTCCCTGTAAAAACAGTGTCTCCTGTTAACAAGCACAGATCACGCTGAGAAGAATTCTACCCCATGAGCCTTGCAGGGTCTCTCTAGGGGTGGATTGATTAACAAAGCTCCCATCATATACTCCCTCCTATCGTGTCTGGGCAGAATTGCAGACTTTCAATTTTAACCTTTTTTAGTGTCTGCGATTCTGTCCATACAACAGATATCTGCTCTACAACCTCATCTACTTTTGCCCCTGGTAGACATACCCCGGACTATTTCACCTATCCTTACAGAATAGATGTGCGAAATTTGCCTTCAGCTAGAGAATAATTTAATTTTGGGACAAACTTTCACCTGGTGTTGTGAAAATAGATAGTTTGAATAAATTTCAAGAAGGATTGGACAAAAAAGATTGAAAAAATGGGTAATTTTTTTGTTTTGTATGATCTTGATTCTTTGCATTATTTTGTCATTACTAATGCAAAATCAGCAGCAATAAATAAATTGGAAATATTCGGGCAGATATTGTTCTTTAGAATTATGTAAGTTTACCAGCCAATCGACTGAAAGGGAATATTCTAATATCTTCTGTGTCCTCGTTCGTGCAGTCACAGAAATAGAAAGATATATCTCCCACCCTCTCAGTGCTTAGTTTAGTGTCGAAGCCTTAAATTCCTCGATCAGGTTTTCACTTGTGCACTTGGTCCTTCGACTTTGCTACTTATAAAACCGAATTCTTCACTTATAATATCGAGATCCATGGAAGCTTTGCTATGGTTTATTATTACTCGAATGGTTTGAGGTTCCTGAACCTTCTGTAACTGTACCTTCTTGTTTTGCTGGCGGGAGTGGAACCCTGGTCGGTGATTGGCTGCGGTACCAAATACGTCACAAGGCACGACGAGTTATGAGTTCTGAATGCCTCTTTGGTTACTTCTGCTATATTGGATCATTATTTGACCAATATATATATTCAAATTTCATTTGGTCATCCCTGGTTATTTCATATTAATCTTCAGTATTCCCAACAATTTAAACTGTATCACTTTTTTGTGGGTTGTGGACGCTAATGTCCATGATGTACTCTTCTTTGTAATAAGGATAGGTTTGCCGGATGTAGCAGTTGATGATGTCACCAACAGATTATTTTTTAAGTAAAGAGACCATTATTATTCCTGTGGAACTGTTGATATTAAGCGCACAAGAACTGACGATTTGTTGGTAAATATAGGACCATGCTGGTAAAAATATGGATAGTTCTGTGGGAACGTGTATATTTCTCCAATTCTGCTCAGGCATAACAGAAGGGGCTAAAGACTCAAAGCCTGAGGGCTTTTTGGGAAGCTTTTTTGGGGCGGGGGGATTTTTATCAGCGTAGCCAGCACTTTAAGTTAGAAGGAATCAATTTTGTAGAGATGGAATATATTTGATCAAAGATGGTGCAAGGGCCTTTACCAATGTCATTGACGAGACTTTAAGGTGGAATTATTAGTCGTGTTTGCGTGATTTGGATCAAAGTAACACTCACATATTTTAAGGATTCTTTTATGAGGTCACAGAAGTCAAAGTACATATCTGAAGGAAGTAAACTACACAAAGCAAACAGTACACTATGCCTTTCAACACAATTAATAATCCGGCGTTGTTAAATCTGGAGACATTGTCGCTCCAACAATAACCATCGCTCTTGAAGAAGAGAGGTCCAATCAGAGGAAAATGTGAAACTGCATATCATACTCCAATTTTATTGGAGAAGGAACACGTAAGGACGCCACACGAAAAGCATGAGGTTTTTATTACTCCATCATGTTATGACTATTGACTTAAGTCAGTAGTCAAAATATCAGGATTCGAAGTAATGGAGAAAGCTTCGCTACAATAATGCCATCTTTTTTTTTTCTTTAAGTTTATGCATTACATGAATTCAATAGGAGCCTGACGTTTTTAACAGCCCCTGTTTGCGATGTAAGTCTTCTTGGTGATTTCTTGGGCGACAGAAATAAATATTGATTAACAACTTCAAGTTTTTCTTCTCTTAACGATGAAGGCCGTCAGTTATCTTTATATTATTTTGTAAGTCCCATCATGGAAAGGAGAAACTGTGCCAGCGAACCCGAGCCACACTTTAAAATCATCGAAATAGAAATTGTAGAGGATTTTATTAGAAAAACTTTAGAAGTCTAAAGTTAAATAAGGGATTTGGGAGAGACTGCACATACCGTGTTATTTTGAAAGAAGGTAGGGAATGCAACTAACTGTTAAGGTTGGTCATGAGAGCTTCATGGGGTGATTCTCTTGGATTGGAGAAGCGCCCAGTGTATCGAATATAAGGCAATCGTAAGACAGCGCTTGGAATACTGTGCCCAAGTATGAAGATTTCACCTAAAAAAAGAAATCGAACGCTTCTTAAAAAGAAGCCTGTCTCTCTTTTTTAGGTGATCTTCCACTTAAACATATCTCTTTCAGGATCCTACCAGGTGTTTTCTGGTGCAAAGATGGCTGCTTAGTGCCTTGATGAGGAAAGACTTCGAATATGTCAGAAGAAGCTTCTTTGCACTGTATATTTTCAGCAAAATGGAAGAAAATAACTAATACTACTACGAAGTATGCTATCTTATTCCATTCTCACAGATGTACACTACCCTGTATAAAAGTACAGTATAAAACTGCATACTTTTATAAATCCCACGTGAATACTGTCAATGTTCAATATTTACGATCACCCGCTTCGTTAAATAAACAGATTTTCATGCCTTCGAAACAAAAAATAAACTACTGCATTGATTTTGAAATTTATTTTAAAGAAAACGATCAGGGACTCTAAATTTTTAGTGAAATGGATGAAACACTTGGTTGGATTCCTTGTAGGTAGCACAGTTGGTGTAATTACTCTCCTCCCGACGGAAAAGATCCCAGTTCGAATCTCATCAATGATGGGAAGAATTTTTAAGGGACTTTTTCACAACTTGGCCGAGTCAGTCGGTCTCAGGCGAGGGTAACATGGTTTCTCCCACAAACGGGTTTTGGTCCAGCAAACATCAAATCTACTACAGATCATACGCAACTTATAGGCATTAAATAATGGTCTAAGTCGCCAATGCTCCTAAAATCCTACAATAACTTACCTGGATTAAATAATTATTAGCAAAAACAGGACAGTACCTATAGTTGGTATATTACAGCTGTGGTATCCCAGAGCGTGTAGCAGCCTGGGTTAAACCTTCCGTACTCAGGACTTTTTGACCATAAACCAGCCTCATTGCACTCAGAGAATTTTTCAGGGAGAACAATCAATCAAGAAGGCAAAACTGCTACCCTGAATCACTATTCCAACATGTCCGCCATATATGTGTCCGCTAACTCCATGTAGTTGCATAGCCCAAACCTCCATGGTTCTAATAAAGTGACGAAGCAGTGTATATGTATCCATACCATCTTGGGTCTTCTTTGGAATTCGTCAGTCATATCAAAAGATTTATACTTTGCAATTACCTGAACTTCTTGAAGTGGTTCTTTTAACTAGATCAACCACGGTGTTAGAAAAAAATCCTTAAAATTCCATATAAATATCATTAGCTCTGAACTTATCAATTTAATCACAATTAAAAATAAATCTAAAAAATGATCACATCATCGCCTTTTTTTAAAAAAAATTACCACTGGAGCGAGTGTAAAGCGAAGATTGCAGACACGCATGCGTAGTTAAGCATTCAATACATCTACAGAGAGGTCGTGAACGGAAGGCAGGACGAGATCTGTCAATAATAACACGAACAGTCGTTACAGACTCGACCCTAATGAATCTTCTTGCGATTCTAAATACATAATCCAAACGTAAAGGAATTTTCTTTCTAAAGATTAATGATTGGGTGGACAACCTCGTGTGACTTCGTCCTTCAAAATTTGCATGCTGCTTAGTTTGAATTGAGGTAGAGAGAAAGAATTAGCTTTGTTCAAAGATGTAAATTCTCTTTTCTGCAATCCATTTTGATCTGTGATGGCTTCTTAATGCGTACAGCCCTAATTTTTCCCATTGCTTCTAAATGGGTATGATTTTAATTAGACACGCTATTAGCAGTTCGAAAAACAATAAAAGGATTGAGTTATTGTTGAAAATCTTCATTGATTCTACGACATCCTTTTTGTTATTATTCATACTGGTTTGTGTAATTTTTCATTGCATATTAAACAGCCATGTTTAATATGCAATGAAACATGTTTAAAAGAATAATGAAACACGTATCGTGGAGTAATTACGCATGTGTGAAAGCAATTTTAAGTTGTTGAACATTAACCAAGGTAAATTGGAATGGAGACAAGCCAAGTGACCAACATGCTCGACCCCAAAAAGAAACTAAAATACAAATTGTACAATTCTTAGGACCACACTACCTAGATGAACTTAAAACCCATTTTTGTACCTGTTCTGGGTTCTTTTCCATCTCCTGAGCTACTTCACGAGAGTAAAGGATTTCTATCCACCTTCCACCCCTTTTATTTGCCTGTTCTACACAGCAAGTCATGTTGGAGTTAAAAGCGTAAGTTAATTTACAACCCTCTAAAAGTGGTTTAGACTTGGAGGTGTGCGTATTTTTCATTCGGAACTCTAACAGTAGCAAAGATGGCTGCTGTTCCTCTGCAGGTGGTGTTTAAAGGTTAGTGTTTAATGAATATGTCAAAGATGTTGATCAATATAATTTATTTTTGGATATTTTAGAGTGCATAACTAATGGGTAAAACTTTATGGTACTTAAATCTTCGAAGATATAAATAATTAAGGTTTAGTATGATGGAAAAGGTCTTTTAATGTCATTTTAATCCATATCATAGGAGGATTATATCCAGTAGACTTGATTACGCTTCCACGTTTTTTGAATTTAAGTTCGAATCAATGAACTGAGGTCTGGTTTCAAAACAAATTTACTTTCTTTGGGTAGAATTTTGAAGAGTGGGTAAGAGATCAGAAACCAGAGTCTCATCAGTATAATGGCTTAAATAACTCTGAAGTCCATTAGTTCCCACACTGTTGAATTTCTTAAAATGAGTTTATGTAAATAGAGAATACGTCGGTTTGAAAGGGAGAAGATTATTCTTGATGGAAGCCAGTAATAGAATTAAC
This sequence comes from Mastigoproctus giganteus, assembly GCF_048544385.1. Taxonomy (NCBI): domain Eukaryota; kingdom Metazoa; phylum Arthropoda; class Arachnida; order Uropygi; family Thelyphonidae; genus Mastigoproctus; species Mastigoproctus giganteus. Next base: position 216,932,709 of record NC_143579.1, on the reverse strand, counting down.
TCTTCACCATGTTATCCCATAAAATGTTTATTGCTTTATATTTACATTAAATTCCTAGCAATATATCACCCACTTTTTTATGGGTCATTTGCAACTCTATAATGTCTCTTGTTTAAAATGGTTTGCTAATCCAATAGTTTTTTTTTTGTTCTCGGTTTTTTCAAGGGGCTATCTATAAAACAATGTGCTAGGTTTCCCTGATGACAAACCGACATTGAATCTGAATATTATAAAAAGAAGTTTAATTATAAATTAAATCTTTTCTCCATCTCTAAGTATAAATAAAAAAAAAACCATGCCTACCACTAACAAATCTCAAAGTACTCTTTGAGTTTATTCTTGTACATTAGGTGCTTATCCTGTAAGATTAATCAGGATCCTCCAGGAAACATCTATGGAAAGGAACCATAGAATTTTAAACAAAAACGTATAAACTCTTGAGGAGGGGGGGGGGTTAAGGGGGGCATTAACGTGGCATAACTAGGATATTTCGATGAGTGTTCCTACTTACCCACGACGAGACTTCAATAAACCCAGAAATGAGCCATACATGGGTTTATAAGAATCAAAGGACACCGATATAAAATCTCAGGTAATAACAAAAGATTTGATATAATAAAGTACGCTTATGGGCAGCAGATTATTGAACGCTGGAATAAGCCCCTCCCCCGAAGTGTCAGAGGCAGTGAGTCCGGCTAAGTTCAAAGTGGATTTGGTGGTTACCTTATGGGAATAGTGTGAATATTTTATTTTTTGGCTAATGTACAAAAATTCCGCCGGCGTTACTGATATTAATTGAGTTTTAGAATAGTTTGTCAGAGGTTGGCACCTTTGTGCATCTTTGGGCAGGATTAAAATTTATAAATTTCTGTGGGGTGGTTATATAAACAACAGTTCATCGCCTTTTTCGATTGCAGTTAGCCTGTTTCACACAGGAATGCGGCGAGTTGATATTCAATAAATTGAGTTATTAGTTCAGGGGTATGCCCTAAGAATATCCTGATGGATTGTGAAGTTCCATAATAAATTAAAAAAACTTAAGGCCATTATTGACTAGTAAAGAGGAACTGCAGAAGTTTCTGAATTTTGGTTTTTCTCACAAAAGATTGTCGAACAGTCGCCGAAGACAGCACAGAAGGTTACACTGCCTTAGCAGTTTTTCTTCTGTCACTCAAATTAAACCAAACAGATCAAAGATTGGGACATTGCCAGCGGTTTCAGTAGTTTCTTCATAATGATGTCAACAACTTAAATGCTTTTATCTTTCACAAAGCAGCCTGTCTTCGTACAAATTGATAATAGTTACAGAAAAATAAGAACTTCGATTATATGCATAAATTATGTTCTGTGGTCATGTGCTCCATCATTATCCTCGATGAGCCTCTCATAAATATTCAACCTTAAACTGCGCATTTCATTCTCAACTGTAGAAATTTACTCTTTAACTCGTCAAACATTGTGGAGTTGAAGACCCAATAAGTTTATTTATATAATTGCTTCACAAAAAGTTTGGGGAACTTCCGACTTTAGGTGCTTCTGACATTGATTATTTGGTCTGAGTTTTGGTCTGTTCTCATCGAGTAATTTATAAACTTCATTTCATTTTAAATGAGATTACTCGAAATTGGCAGTTTATTTCGGTTGATAATATTGTTGCATCCATGTACAAGCAGCCACTGATGCATCTTCATTTTCTTCAAGTGGGGTCCAGTAATAATGTCCGTGCTTGCATTTCCATACTGCCACTCGATGTACTACTTAGTCATTTATATAGAGAGAGAGTTTTAACGAACTTACTCTTGACTAAAGTATCTGTTTATGCCTCTTCTCTTTCCATTGCCCCATTTTCATTTCACCTTCTTACATTCATATACTATTTACTTCATTGAAGGTTGTTTCTGAAAGGAATGTTAAGAATTCTGGACCACTTTGTGCCGTGATCAAAATAAGAGATTTTAATGCGTAGGTGCTTACAAAGGAAGTCTGCATCAGCAGCGTCACGCAGGAATAATTTGTTAGAGTGCCATATGTTGGGTGGAGGAGTCTTGCTGCTCAAGGCCCATTACACTAGGCTAACGTTCTGACCGAATTATACAGATTAATTTATGCAAAAAGCAAAGATTTTTTTTTTTTACATTCAATAATTAAATACGAAAATTCACAATTTATTAGATAATACTAATGACTGTTATTGCACTACTATTATATTAATATCACTAAATTCTGAGGAAGATGCACAAAGATGAGAAAGCAACGTAGAAAAGTCGAACATGATTAAAAACGAATATATCAAAAATCAATATGAAACTATTTTGTGATACTCTAGTTGTGAACTTGGTGGACACAACTCGAAAGCGGCCTACATGGCCGTGGGTTGGACACCCCTGGGTTAGATGAATGAACTTCATCTTTTGAGAGGATGGTCAAAAACCAGTTTTCAGCTTAACTTTGTCAGTGATCAACCTGGCACAATCATCTTGATAATCCCGCGGTTGAAACTTGTGGAAATTTTAAACTGATTAAAGGATATCTGTGTAAACCTACTTGTAAAACTTTATGAAGGTACTCCAGGGTATATTTGACGCTTTGAATTGTATTCTGTACAGTTGATTGATGAACCGCTTATAGGCTTAGGAATGAGGAGGCATTCTTCGAAACACTTAACCCGATACAATCATTGAACATGGCAGTCTTCTTCTATTTATTTACATTTCTCAGAAATGCAACAACTCTGTTAATCAAACTTTGATTAACAGAGTTATCTTTTGATACGGTTTTTCTATCAGAGGTAATAGTGTACAATAGCCACCTATTAGCTATTTATCTCATACTGTCCTGCATGAGAAATTTCTTCTATTTACAAGAAACTTTCTTTTGTTTATTTGAAGTGGTGCACTACCAATGTGACACCTTATGTAGGTGGCACGTATTTCGCGTGAGCAATAAATATATATAAACTTTTTCTGAATTATTTTTATTTTGAAATAAGTGAGACCAGCCTAAACTGTAAAAAGGAACCAAGCGGAGGTCCTCAAGGTCTTCTGAACAGAATGAGAAGACAGAACAGAAGGAAAAAATATTTTTGCCTCTGTTCTGTCTTCCTGTTCGAGGGATGAAAAGCTGTTTTTCATCCATTGAATTCTCTACACTTATGCTTCCTCTTTAAAACTTTTAGTCATGGCAACACTTTCGCGGCCACTGACTTCGGTAAAATTATACAAGGTGATTGATACACGAAATAAGTTTCGATGTTTAGAATGAGAACACCAGGGCCTCTGAGAAGAATTTTATCAGGGGGTACAAAGTTCCTTTCCAGCCCTCTTCTCTTCTCCATTAGTCATCCTCTTTTTATGTACTACGGTTTTATGCCATGAGCTGTAGCCTGAAAGGCCAAATGGGAGAGGGGTGGAATGGAGCACTCTCTGTTGATTTTCTGCATTTGAGGCCTTATGCTCCTATAAGCTCCTTATGCTCTCTCTCCATGATAAAATAAAAGAGGATCAGAGAGAAGAAAGCACATTTGATTTGGTCATATTTGTTTATGCCACAATACAAATAAAGAGAAAGAATTCACATTGAAATATCCTTTTATATTGCAATGCAGATCAGATCATCAGAAGACATTAATTATTAGTTTAAAAAAAGGTAGATAGGCTTAGTATACTTTAAAAAATGTTTTTTCCTGGCTTTTATTGTGAAAAATTTCGAATCACATCATGAAAATTAAATGTTCTGGCAATGCTTGATTCAATACTTAGCCTGGAAAAATCCATAAGACGTTCCTGAGACATTGTAGATCTTAAATAATTCTTAATCAGCTTGAGTTTGCTAAATGACTTCTCTGCAGAAGCTACTGTTGCTGGAATTGTTAATAGTATTCTTAAGCTAATACAACCATTTGGAAACAGGTCACCAAGTCTGTACTCTGTTAACAAGTTCAACAGATCTAATGGCTTTAACTGTGCATTTACAAAATTTGCTTTATACAGGGTGTTTCAGTTAAACGTTTCAGAACTTCTAAGAGGGGTAGGGTACATCCTGACAACTCGAAATCATATAGCAATGTGGGGTCGGAAATGCTTTCCTGAAGCGGTGTTGTACACAGAAGCACCATAAAGAAAAGAGACCGTAAGTGAGAAATCGTTTTAATAATACATGAAAAGAAGCAAAAGGTACATGGATTAAAGTAAGTGTTCGAAGTTTCTTCCACGGGCTACAATGCACGCCTCACATCTCCGACGCATGGACATCCGAACATTCTGGAATACTCCAGGCGAATTTCGAATTTCTTCGGCAGCTACTGCGATTCTTGCAACCAGCTCCTCAGCATTGTCAACAGGGGTGTCATAAACTAGCGATTTCATATGACCCCAGAAATAAAAATCAAGACATGATAGGTCGGGTGACCGAGCAGGCCAACGCACGGGACCACCACGTCCGATCCACTGTTGACCAAATGTGACATCCAGGTAGTTACGAACATCTCCGCTATAATGGGCAGGGGCTCCATCGTGTTGGAACCACATTGTCTGTTGCGTCGATGCAGAAATCTGTTCATCTCTCAAAAGTTGTGGCAATACTTGCTGCAGAAAGATCAAGTAGATAGGTCCGGTTAGACGACACGGTAACAGGTAAGGTCCGATGAGGTGATCTCCCATAATACCGGCCCATACATTGACCGAAAATCGAATCTGTGCTGCACGACGTCGTATTGCATGCGGGTTCTCGACCGCCCAGATATGGTCGTTATGCGTGTTGAAAATTCCTTCCCTTGTGAAGGATGCCTCATCGGAAAACAACACTTCAGCAGGAAAAAGGGGATTTGTAGCACATTTTCCAAGGTACCACTGTGCGAAAGCAATACGAGATGCCTAATCCTCCGGTTGCTGTGTCTGGACACGCTGCACGTGAAACGGATGCATGTCTTGTTCTCGGAGAATCCTCCAGACGCTGCAATGGGAAACCCCGACTGCGTTTGCTAGACTTCGTGTACTCGTTCTTGGATTCCCCTGTACATGCTGCAGCACATTCTGTTCGACGGCTGGAGTCCGTGCTGTTCTTACCCTGTCCCTGTCAGCTCTTTCAAATGAACCTCTCTCAGCTAACCTCTGGTGCAGTCTTGCAAAGAAATTATGACTGGGAATACGCCTCGTCGGATATCGTTCCGCGTACAAACGCTGTGCGACTGGCCCACTACAATTTGCAGCCCCGTACGCCAAATGCATATCGGCTAACTCTGCGTTCGTGTAATCATCCATCCTACTAACTTGGCGTTCTTGTTCAAGAAATTCGAAATTCGCCTGGAGTATTCCAGAATGTTCGGATGTCCATGCGTCGGAGATGTGAGGCGTGCATTGTAGCCCGTGGAAGAAACTTAGAACACTTACTTTAATCCATGTACCTTTTGCTTCTTTTCATGTATTATTAAAACGATTTCTCACTTACGGTCTCTTTTCTTTATGGTGCTTCTGTGTACAACACCGCTTCAGGAAAGCATTTCCGACCCCACATTGCTATATGATTTCGAGTTGTCAGGATGTACCCTACCCCTCTTAGAAGTTCTGAAACGTTTAACTGAAACACCCTGTATACTGAGGGTAAATGTTGCATTTCTTTTCCAAAATTATCACCGGTAAGATCAGCAGGATATTGCTCTGATAAAGATAAAGCTTTTCTCTCCACATCACTTTCAGACATGGTGAGATATTTCCACAAGAAATCAAATTTTTCTGCCAGCTGCTTAACAGCATTAAAGCGGACAGTTAATATTGCTATAACATTGTCTACCAAAATGAAATGTAAAACACTTTCTGAAGTAGGCCTCTTCTGGCATATCATGTCATTAATTTCCTGCACATGATGACATCAGGTGTGCTGTCATCATTTGGCCTTGCCCTCTTGTGCCTAACTCCAAACCTTAGGTTTGACGCAACCAATTTGGCTTCATTTCACATGCATTTTCAGTTGTTTCAAACTTTTGTCAGATCTGTGAAGGGAGTTTGTATGTTTGCTACTTCAACATCCAGTGTGGCATCTCTAGCTTGGATGAACTTGTTGAAAATATCTATGCCAGCTAATATTTTGTACCACACAGCTGGCATTAACACACAGGCAAAAGATGTCACATATAATGGATTTTATTTCTTGTTTTGGCCGTCAAATTTAGTTCTATGAGGTCTTCCAGTGTTAATTTAATACCGGGCAAGTGAGCTGGAAAAGGCTTTACACATTCAACACGATTTGACCATCTTGTTTCATACATACCATGAAGAGAACAACCAATACAGATAATGAACTTGAAGCCGCTCACTCCTTTTCTGTGACTCCTCTACACTTAACACACATATTCCTGAAGGATGGGGTCCAACCTGGAGAGCTGTTCAATGAGTCCTAAAAAGTGTCCATTGTTTGAATCGCCAATTCGATGGGATAAACCAGTAAATACCAGATCACGTTCTTCCAAAAAGAGTACAACATCGATGACGCGCTTTAAAAGATTGTACCATTTCACAGCTTCAGTTTTGATTTACGCTTCTAAGATGGTGTCAACTCCTGTCCCAGACAGCAGACTCCTTCCTGGTTCTCACCAAGCTAGGTAACATTCTCTGTGACTATTGCCTTTTTCATGTTTTGGAATCCTGTAGGAAAGCTTCTGCCACTTCCCATTAGAATCCCAGTCTTCAGCAGATACCAGTGCAGATTTAGACGCAGAAGTGCTAGTGTTGAGACTATCGACTGCCTTGTGACAAAATAATCGACATGGAAAGCAATATGTTTGTTTCTGTTGACTCCAGACAAGCCAGTCTCTTACATGTAGTTCTCCATTGGTGCTTTGAAATTTCACTATGCTTTCTGGGAAAATTGATTGCAGGTATCTTTTGGGAACGTTTTAGGCAGAGGGGTGTGACCATTCATAACATACTTTTCTATTTCCTTTTGAGATGGAAACTCGGTTGTGATACATCCAATTCCAAGGCCTACATTATGATTACCCTCTTGTTTTCCATATTCACTTCCACATGCGCCTGTATGTCTGTTTCTTTCTGTTTTCCATTTTAATTTTTTGCATTTCCCCCTTCATCAAAATCCTGTGCATGATTACCCAAATCAACTGCTCCCTTGTTTGGGAATGAGGTTTCCAACAGTTTCTTTTTGCTCCAATACTATAGGTGAGTTCAATGAAAATGTTTTGAAGTCGCACTTAATCCGAATTGAAAGAGTGTGTGTTTGACCCCTTTTTTTCATTATCCTCTCGTTCTTTCTTGTCTTTTTTTCCCCTGGGCTCCTGATTTTGTGAGAATACATTTTGGAGAGATAATTTATACTTTTATATCTGAAAAAATGAGAAATAAGACAAATATTATATACTAATAATTTAATGGTAGCAGTGGCAGTAGACTACTAGTAGTAATAGTAGTTCTGCTATATAATTAACGCGACATATTGTCATTTAAGAGAACATGCTACTGCAGCTAAGTTCAAGCAATGTCAACATCCACCAGCCAACAATAAAAGCCATTCCGATTTTTAATATTGTATATTAATATACACTTAATCTTTTCATGATTAACGTACAAATTGCATACCTACTTAAGTTTCTTTGTGGCATATAATCATTGGCTTATCAGAACGTAGAATATGTGATGCCTGATCTTTTGAATGGGCTTAGCCAAACTGACGATCATAGTTATCATCATTAGGCCACAAAAGTTCCATAGATAAGCTATGAACTGTTGCAGTAACGTGTAATATAGGTTGGTTAAAGTTAATACTTTAGCTCCCGGGTACGATGTACTCCCTGCACCACCACCACCACCCATCATAGGTCCCGGAGAACATGATTTAATGTACAGTATTAGAAGATAAAGCACAGCGCACTGTATTTATACTTACAAATAAAATGCGCTGTGACATATTTCAGAAATTCCACTCGACTTAAAGATGGAAGAAAAACTGCCAGCGAAGATAAAATATGCATTACTATTCCTCTTACTCCACATAAGTCTATATAGATTTGTAGAGTTCGCTAGCTTGAATTTAAAAAAAAAAGTACGCAAGTTTGAACGAAAAACATTAAAGTATTGGAAACGCAAAAAGACATCTAAAAAGAAACTACCAACATTCATCAAATATCAGAATAACAGGGTGGAGAAGGAATGGACGAAAAAGCAACAATAACACCGATGGAGGCCACTTCTATATCCAGTAAAATTGGACCGCCACAACCCTCATTATTAAGATCCCAGAAGCTATAATCAATTTTAGCTCTCCTAGAAAAGTTAAAATTGATTATAGCATAGAAAAGTGTATGGACTGATAAAATTCTAAACAGATCACATGACCTTTCTAATACTTGCCAAATATCCCTGCTTTTGGTTATAAAACCAGCTTTAATTTTTAATAATGCATACGTAAACTGATGTGTGAGTTTCCCTTGATCATCTACCTTTCTTTCTAATTACGTTATCTCTAATGAATCTACACCCAAAATGTGCCTTAGCTGGTCTTCGAAAAATATTAAAATTCAGAGAAAATATTAGATTTGTTAATTCTTTTATTACTTCCAATTTTAATTACAATCCATACTGTCTTATAGTATAGATCACATTGTTTGTTTATTTTTTAATTACGATTTGAGTGAAAATAAATTTTAAAAAATGACGTGTTCCCTTTTTTTCTTTTAACGACGTCAAACTTTAGTTTCTACATAAACGGTTAATTATATCTTGACTACAAGTGATACAAAATTAGAGCGAGCTACAAATAGGACCGTTGCCAAGTAAATCAAGGGAATGAATCGTGGGTTGATAGCATAGGAAAGGATAAACTTTTTTTTTTTTGTTTCGTTTTTTAAATTCAGCCAGATGTTTGCCAACAGACTTCCACATAGGACGTTTAGCGCGCCACCTGGAATAAACTGACAAGAGAAAAAATATTAAACAAATAACAGACCTTCAGATAGGCGAAATCCACATGTTTTGGGATTAGCTTTGCTTAGCGCCACCTACATTTTGACAATGTTTGAAGAAATAAAATTATTATTTTCGTATAAATTTGGTTATTTAATGAAAAAATCTTTCACTGAATATAATACTATAAAAATTTAATTTTAAGATGAAGTAATCAAAAAAACTGTAAATGCAGTAATATTATAAAGACAATCAATAATTAATTGGAGTCGGGTTTTGGATGTGTGAGGAATTATGGGCCTTTTTCACAAGGTGGCTGAGGTAGTCTGTCTTAGGCGAGGGTGGCATGTTTTTTCTCCCGGAAAATACGTAATTTAGAGACAATATACATGGAACGATATGGCTTTAGTCGCTGATGCTCCTAAATCCCCACTACAACAACGAATCTCCATTAGTGATGGAATTTACGTGCATTCTGTTAATATATAAAGCGTTTCGACTTATCAAAATACTCCAACTGGGAGCCAGTTGACGTGTAACTGGCCATCGACATCTGAGCAAGGCTTCTGCAGGATTCAATTGTGTTTCTCACGCGAAGGTCATTTGGAGAGATTGAAAGCATATCTATGGGTTTGCTGTTATTTTCCTAGCATGGAATGTTTTCTAACTTCTAACGGATTGTGTGCTATGTTCAATAGAAACAGCAAGGGCAGAAGTCTTAAAATTTCACTTATATTTTTAAAAGAGAGCTAAATATGTTCGGTGGTAAAGAACGGTATTGAACAAACTATTTGGACTTCCCTACCCATCTCTTTGAAAAGCAGTAGAGTTATTTGTATTCGTTACTTAAATATCGCCATGGTAGCTACTTGTTATCGAAGCCTTTTTACGTAAGAATTTTCAAGCTGCATGTGATTTTGCAAACGAAATTCGGTTTCCTTGATAAGTCTTCGTGCTATCGGGTCAAAAATAATTACAATTGAAAGTAGGAGGGGAAGGAATTGACTTTTATTGGTTTCAAGGTTGGATGATATTTAAGGTACGTTGTCGTAACATTAAACGTCAGTTCTTGGATAAGGGAAAGCAGAATTTGGAAATGAGTATTGATAAAAGGAGAATGCACCTTAATATCATGTTTCTTGCAAATATCTACGCACGTTTCATATATATGGAGAAAGGAATAGTGTACTGGTATTAATTTAATTAATCTTATTTCTTTTTATTTCGAATTAAGCTTATTTAGAATGTCTTGAAATTGAAGTGATTTTCTTTTGGAAGCCAAAAATAAAAAAATTCTTTCTGACTTGATAAATTTCTTGCTCAAAACTTCTCTTTTACAACAAACTTTTCCTCTGGTTACAATGGTATCTGATTTTTATTCTTTCCATCACTTTTCAGTATTGATTCTTCTTTCAATCAGCACTAGTTAGCTCTTCCTATTTGTACTAGTCCGAAAATGATTCTGCGAATTTCTGTACTGAAATGAAATTATTGAAAATCTCGGTGTGATTCTATCTACATTAAGCACAGCAATCTCAGAATATTAAGGAACTTTATATGCCTCTAATTACGCACCTAATGATTTTGAATATCTATACGTGGATGTTTTCCTTCAAATGACTATTATACTTAAAGAATATGGTTTTATTTACTTTATTCTAATGCCACTTTTAGTTGGCTATAATGCAAAATTTTATTTGGATAAGCTGTGATTGCATCAAGGATTGAATGGATTCTGAAGTGTATACACAGCTACTTAATTGCCAAGGCACACTATAGACAGTTTAGCTTATGAGCCACTAAACACCCATAACACATACACACGCTTAATTGCCACCACATGCCAAAATATCAAAACACGTTGGTTAGTGCTCTGTGGCTCTGAACACAACCACAGAATAGCCACACCAGAGAATGTGCACTTTCGTTCTCCCTGTCTGACATGGAAAATGCAACACTTCTTTTATGTACCACACCTGAAGAGAGAAAATTGGAGATCTTTTTATAAAGTTAACGCATATGGTATATCAATATTGGCCACTTTGAGTACAACGCTTCTGAAATGAAGTGCGTAAGACCATTGTGGTGATTTATGTCCTCTGAATCACCTCCTCCCAAAATGTGCACCATTTGGTCATCATATATCCAATAACAAATTAATGTTAATATATAATAGCGATGAAAGTAATTTCGATTTTTCTGATGATTAGGTGAAATACATATTTATAACTTGCTTTCTAACTTTTATATCAGCCTTTATGGAACGTGAAAATCATCATACCATAGAAGATTGAAGAAAATGATGGCGTATAAGGGATTATTTATTTAAATCTTGTAATGTAGCCGCTAGAAGATTGTCCATAGTTCCCTTAATATTTTGCAGTTGACCTAAATAACGTCTCTGAGGTGTCTGAGCGTCAATGCAAATTGCAGAACTGATCCTCATTAATCTGTTCGAAACGTGATCTTGGCAATTTTTTTTATTCTTGCTGTGCATGTTCTAGCACCACAGTGCTATCGTTAGCTCACTCAAGCGTTTACCTTGAAAAAAAAAAAAGAAAAAAAAATAGAAAACCATTATGACGTCAGCAAGAATGGAAAAATGCAAGTAAGCATATTGGGAAGGCCACATCTGTTCTAGAAGAAGGGTAGCGCTGATAAATAGAAGCCTCAAGGGAATTCCCGACCTCCTCCATTTATTTGCACGTTTGTAAATCGCCTGAAGTGAATTCGTTGCGGACGCTGCTTGGACTTCGATAAGTGGGGAGATACCAGAGATTTATTATCCTTCTCATTGGCAGAGTAGAAAACAAGAATTGCCCTTCTTTTCCTTCTATCTTTGAACACTTCCTAGTCAGTTCTGAATAACCTTCGAAATTTCTCGCCTTTCTCTGTTTTGATTTTTTCCTGCCACCCCTTTTTCAGTTATCACCGCCTTACTTTAATCTTATACACGCGTTCGTTCATCTTGGTGTAAATTTATCTCGAGTTGATGTTTTTTTCTGTGCCTACTGAAATCTGCCCCTTTTGAGTGCAAACTAAATTTATTTTGGCTTTATCTTGAGGAGAAATTAAGTGATCTGCTAATTCCTGAATTTTTCCATCTATTTTGTCATTATCAGCGATGTATATCGCAAAAAATTCAGGCTGGTGGAATATATGGTTGATACAGTAATCGCAGTGAAATTCAGTCGTGCTGGTACGTCAATAGTTGCCCTAGAACTCTGACTTGCTATGCATGATTCATGTAATGTCTGGCAACAACATCGACCAGGGCAGATGGAAGTTGTTGCAATGAAACTGTCTTCGAGCGTGGTCTTTGAATAACTTTCGTAGACATTTCTCCAAACTGTAATAAATGAAAATTGTCATCTTCAAAGCATTTTGACAGTAATTCCACTTCTAATGAAAAGAGTTTCTAGAAAATAGCGTTCACTTTGGTCTAGTGACGTCAACTTTACTTTAGTGTTTCGTGCAGGAGATTGACAGAAATCTAATCAGATAATATTTCCCATAACAGCCTTTCGGTAAAATAAAGATTGTGGTCGTTATATTAAGGCTATCTGAAAGAGAAAAATATTAAATTTCTTAGAAGGATGAGAAAAAAACGAACTTAGCAACAGGACAACTTTCAATGGTTCAAATAACTTTGAACAGTCTGCCCGTATTTCATTATTCTTATGAGCTTGAATTGAAGTCGTGGTTGCTCACCTTTTTTGTTATTCAGAGTCTGTTACGGCTTTATCTCTTAATCCTATTTTAATTATCGAAGAACAAATATTAATCCTTCCCCCCACTGGTAACTGCTTGTGTTTTGAACGCCAAGGTCCAAAATTTTTCCTTACTATTTGCATAAAGATTCTGACTACTCTTTCCTCACGAACTTAATTAGCGATATTACAGAATTCAAGTAGCCATCTGGAGCTAAGATGTAAACAACACAAACTTCTGTGTCCTGGTAATCTGTTCTTGAGGTGCAAGTGATGAACTGCAAAACTGTTTTCCATCCGCTGCTGGAATCTGAGTACCGGCACCATCTAAAGGATGATCAATACGTATTTTTTCTCTGGATGTTTCTCTTCCACTGTTCTCGTAATTAGATATTTCACAGTGCAATGCTCGAAAAAGACTGGGGACCTCAATGCGCTGTGTTCAAATTGCCTATTCTATTTTAATTAACCCCAACCGGCCTTGGGGTTGAAGTAATTTCGTGTGATAAAATTATTTGTACAACCCAGTGCATATCGGTTTCCTTTGAATTAATGACAAAGTCATCAATTCAATCATAGATTCCTTCCTATTTCTTGATCTCAAATTCCTTTCTTAGAAATTGTATTAATGTTAGGTATCGTACTTTCTTTTCGCTTTTTCTCACTAATAATTGCTCCCTTTAGTTAGAATCATTTATTGCTAGAAATATAACTCCAGGGGCTCACATCTAGTTAGTATGCGCTTGGCACATCATCCAGGGTCCTCAGCTAGATATCATCATTCTACTCTTCAAAGACTGGAAACTCACCATGCGAGTTTCCAGTCTTTGGGCCCTTAACTCGACGAGGATGTGGGAAAAAAACCCACTACAGTTTCGCCACATATTTTTCAGATTTCTTTGTTCCTAGTGGTCATATTTTTATTTTAAGAGTTTTACTTGAGTCCTGCAGTTAAGCTTCTTTTATAAGTTATAAATCGTCTAAGTTTTAGTTAATTATCGATCGGTTTGCGCCGGGTACTCTACGACAGTTATGATGCTTTTTATCTCAATGGTTCGCTCGATTTTTGGTAAGACTTGTGGAGGAAGATAAAGAAGCATTAAATGTCCATTGCGAGACTCTACCTGACGTTCTAAGGTATCCGCTTAATCTAAGTTTGTAGAGAGCATGTATTTTGATTAAGTGGGACCATTGCGTGAGTTCAACCATCCCACGTAAAGCAACTTGGCTGGTAATGTTTTGTAAGGGTTCTGCGGGCTTATTTTTAGGGCACATAATAAAATACCACAGACGTATTTGTTTTCATCCACCACAAGATTTCCAAATGATCTGCACGCGAGCTTAGTCTAAGTGGTGATAAGAAAAATAAACTGCACGAAAGATCTTGTTATAAAGTTTCAAATTATTCTTCTCCTGGGGCCTTCTGTCGTTCACGTGACCTGGTCAAAACGTGGTAAATACTACGAGGGAATTTGGAAGAAGATTACCTGCCATGTTACCTGGATTATTATGAAAAACTTACCATATCAAATCTTTAGTCTTATTGCAACTTCCTCAATGGTGTAATATACCCTAGGGCACCGTTGTTTCTGGGCATGCGCGTGTCTCTTTTCTCTCTTTCATGCACGCACACACACGGAGAAAGAGGAAAGGAAAGGTGCCGTCCGGTAACCATAGCAACGGAGTCATTGATCAGGACTTGTATTATGCTGCAGATGCTTCGTTGGAGCAGAAGGAGATACACTTGTGCGCATGCCCAACCCAGTGACAGGGTCATCTTTATTCTTCCTGATGCCGACGAGGATAATATAATGTGATGTTCAGGGGAGGGAGAAGCTAAATTTATCCTCAAGTCCAAGTTGTTTAGTTTTTTTTTTTAGAAACTTTTTTTTTTTAGACTTTGATTTCTCGCCTGTTATGTGAGACTTCGCGAGAGCGAATTGGGAGAAGGTGGGACAGATACGAAATGAAGGGTACAAGATTCACGCTGTCCACAGAAAACTGATTAACACTTTTTTTCTCATTCGTTTCTTTTCCTTCCATCTTTATTTTCTTCTTGCGAAGAAATGGGAAAATGGAGGGAAGAATTATTTCTCTCATTTAACACCAAACTGTGGAATGTTAATTGAAAAGTCTTCAAGCACTCTTGTCTAATTAATAAGCTAATTTCTCCAAAATTCCATTATTTATTACACGCAATGGGTTGTGCTCCATTTATATAGTTGCTTAATGACCAAAAAAACTAAATGTTTCCTGTAAAGTTTATTTATTCATTCTGCACTTCATTAATTGCTTGTTAAGCATAATTTTGTCCAAATGAGAATGTTTGTTTCGTTTACAATAAGCTGCTCCAGTTTCTCCCATCTCGTAGTTTGATAACTAAAGATTAGGGTCTTTAAGTCCACACTTTCTTTTTCTACATGGGTTAAAACTTAACCCACCTCTAAGCTGCTCCATTTCTGCTAATCTTACAAAAGTACCATCTTTATGCAAAATATTATTCAATGTCTTTTCCCAAGGATGCAGTGAAGGAACTTAAATTTTACAGGATTTAAATCGATCGATTGCTATTGTAGACCAATTTAACTATCCGAAGCTAATAATGGTATTTTCTTTTGTAAAGACAGGAATAAAATTGATATAAGAGTTAAACCACAATTCAGTAGCCAAGGAAATTGAACAGCAATCCGTGAAAAACGTAGCGGATGGTTGAATTATTGAGAAGACGTCGTTACAAAAGCGGATAATAGGACTGTCCACAATGGAAAGCTGACCAATGAAGCAAAGAACTCCTACAGTCCGGTTTTGGCTTGGTGAATGCCTGGAGATTGCTGCCTACCGTGGTGCAAAGTTTCAATAATGAAGTTCAGAGGTGAATGTATCTTGATGTTGGGACCTTTTAATACCACATTGTATGATGTGGTATTGAGTTTCGGAAAATTATTTTCGCGTGTGTATTCTATAGAATAATACACTTGAGAAGGCGTCAACAGACATGAGCCTCTGAACAGCAACAAAACGCTTTACAGGCATGTTCTTTGTTTCTTCTTATTACCAAGGTACTAATAACATCTGTTCATGGTGCTGACATCATCGGTAATTACTGATATCTTTTTGTTTTCTAAAGACGATATCGTTCGAAGGACAACATCGTATAAACTTAAGATTATTTCTTTCTGAATTTCGCTGTTTACATATGTGGCATTCCTCTTAATTTTATTTTGTGGTTCCAACAGATTCTTGGGAATGTTGTTAGCAGGGTCAGGATTTTGACTCTAGAGCAATTCTTTGCATGCAACTGAAATTTGGTTACTAGATTCATATCTCGTCATAGCCATATCGTTGTCGGCTGCCAACTGTGTCTTCTGCATCTATTGGCGTAATACCACTCTATCTACTTTCATTTTAAGTTTCCGGGAGAAAAAACCATGCTACCTTCTCTTGAGACAGATTAACTCTGTCCCTTGTGAACAAGATCCATAAAAATTCCTTGCGTCATTGATGGGATTGGAACTCTATAGGTAGCGTCCATTCCAACGTATAAATATATACATTGTATATTTATGCACAAACTTTAAATTAATGCTTTTTATAACTGAAAAGCATGTATTTTAAATAATTACTTTACTTATTGTAACCGGGCTGTTAAATACTGTCAATGATTGTACACTCATGAGCTATAACGTTATGATCATCTAATTAATAGTGTTGGGTAGAAGGTGTCCTCGGGTATCCTGAACAGAAGGACGTCCCGGAACGAGACAGACGTGGACTGGCAAATGCTGCGCTCCACTGCATCTGATATCTGTTCAATGGGATTGATGTTAAGAGAAGTTAGCTGCCGGGGGGAACACACTAAATGCTTGGACATCATCTTGTTGAGAATCCAGTTCCATCTGGAAACAGTCACCATGTAGGACAAAACTTGGTCTGAAACAATGTCGAGGTAGGAACTGGAGTTAAGGGCGAGTTCAATGGGAATAAGGGGGCTCAGTGATGTCCATGAAAACATCCCCAAACCATGATACTACCACCGTCCTATTTTCATCCAACCGTGCAGTCTGGTTGCAGCTATTTACCTGACTGCAAATACGCACCCGTCCATCTCCATCAGCATGATGGAGCTGGAACCTTAATTTATCAGATCAATGGGGGATAGTGAGCTGTCTGTTTTTTTCGGATAGAACGTGCCAACTGTCGTTCACCTCAACTGTCAACGAGTGGTGGTCTCCCCGGCACGTTGGGTGGTTGTCCCTCTTCTGACCATTCCGCCACACTTCACTACGGCAGCCGACAACGCTGCGGTTTCTGAGATGCTGACCCTCTTCTTTCTAGCACTGAAAATCACTTCCCTTTCCCCATTGCAATACCTATCGTCACTATATATGCTGTTCCCGATACTGTCACTCCTAGGCGCTGCAGGAGGCCTCCATTCGTGGAGACAGGGGTGATCATAATGTTTTGGCTCATGAGTGTATATCTGTATATTCTCACCACTATTTAAGGTCTGTGTGTTGATAAACGTGTATATATAAATAAATATGGAACAGTGAAACCAAGTTTTCTATGATTTTACAATTTAAGTAGTTTCAAGACATGAAGATGGACTTTACATTTTAAACTTTTAAAAATAATTCAAAATCTCATGTTAATCTGATCCTCTATTAAATACAGAACTTTACTTCTCTGAGTCCATCCTTTTGAGTTCGTTTTTAATAACATTTCTTATTTCACTCATTTCCCCCTAACATGGAGCTTCATATCCTCGATGTTGGCCCTGTGTAAATTATCGCATCATTGCGTATTGTTCGCTTCTTAAATCTCGCTTAAATCATTTCAAATAAGACTTCTTTGAAAAAATAAGAATACAAAATAATTATACAACAAAAATACTGTTTATGAATCTGGTTTAAAAGTAACTATTTTAGATATTTTTAAAGTACACTGGCGGTCAAAACATTAGAGATCTAACTAATTTTCATTGATGCAAAGGATAAGTTCAAATCATGGAATCGCACAGTATGATTAAAAGTAAACCTTTGATACCTTTTTTAGTAAGTCAAACGCATGATAAAGACTTTGAAACTTCGTGAGATTATTTCAATCCAGGCTTCTGTAATTCTCGCTTAAGTGTCAACAGGAATTGCAGGAATAATTAAGGAACAAAAAAGTTTTTCGTTTTAATACGACTGAAAACTCTGCAGAGATTTAAAATTTTCATGGGGCGTAAATCTCATTCAAACATCGAAGGGAATTTTACGTATAGCTGACCTTTAGCGATATATGGATAGATGGAGGACATAAGCGCCAGCGAGATGCGTGTGACCTCATGCCTTGATTGCTTTTATGGGTACTTTGAACTCATTTTTATTAGTTTCCAGAAAGCTGTTTCTATCTACCATGAAGCAGGTACTCAAGATGCACTGATGGACTTTTGTCTGGATTAAGGTCCAGAAATGCGAGGCTCACAGATAATTTATCGAACAAGTTTAGCTTCCGTGGAGCGTTGCATAGCTTTAAGCAGAACAAAGTCTCAATGGGCCATATCACTATCGTAAAAGCAACTTAACTAAATCTTCATTGGATGAGAACACTAAACTCTTAAGTATTTTGCTGTTCTGTGTCAAACATTAGGAAACTATTTTGAATAGTTACTCGGAACCTTTTGTTTTTTTTCAGTTGGAAATTCTGAAAGTTTCGCAGCGTAACAAATCTGTTAAGCGCTATAAACCATTTTATTTTTGTTCACCAACCGGCCCTGTACCATATGGAAAGTCATGACGAAAAATAGTTTCACAGTGATTTTTAATTACGAACTTGAATTTGGAACTCGGAAAATTCCTTAAAATGAGAATTTTCGTTACATGATTTTCATATAGTTCAAATGTTTCAGAAATAGAATTAATTTATGAATGTCCCTAAGATCAGTATTGAGCAGTTTTGGCAAGTCCAATGGGAAAATACTAGTTTAGTGACGCAGCACCTTGATTACACAAAGCTATAGAATAGTACGTATACTATAGACTACTTAGGTGATTAAAGTTAGATGTGGTACAACCAAAGACCCATGCCTCTTTTGCTGTTGATGACTGTAGTTATATCCGGCAAAACTTAAGGTAATTTTGCCAAAGTTTATTCATTTCATTTAATGATGATTAGCTTTCGTGGGTTAATTTGGGAAACTTCGTATAATGCTTGAATTTTAGTTTATTAGCAAAACTTCTGATTAAAATGCATTCAATGGATGGATCTGTGGGAGATGGGAAGAAACCCTATTTTCAACCCCCGAAGGTGTTTTTGTAAGTCGTGCTTTGATTGGTGTGCTTTTTTTTTTTCCAAATGAACTCAAATTAGAACAATGAAGGGGAGAAACTAACCGAGACCGACTAACTTGGCCATGTTTTGAAAAACCCATAAACGCCTTCTGCCGCAAGGAGATTCGACCCTACGCCTTTTCCACACGACTTTTTTTAAGAATGTCTAAGGGTTAGAAACATATCCGTTTTGTATCGATAATTTTGGATATGTAATATAATCGTGTACTAAGGACCAGGGATAAGATGTAATAGCGACCATTACTACACCTGTTATCGTTGTATAGTGCTAACCAGCATTGGAAAACTGGAACTTCCTTTAATTAACTATATATATATATATATATATATATATATATATATATATATATTTTAAATCCAATGGTTTCTAGGATAAGTAAATTTTCAGTTCGATAATCTTAATTGATAAAAGCTTGAAGTTTGGCATTCAAGTCTTTTAGTCACACTAATTGTGACTAAAGGACATGAATTAATATCGAAACAAGTAGAAATCGCTAAAATTCACTTAGGACTATTAAGTTCTTGAATTTCCTAATCTCTAGCGGATGCTTCAATTTGTTATGTAATGGGGAATTGTAGTAGGAGGCGAAGCACAATTTCCTGGTTACTTGGTTAAATCAATCACGGATAATTCACTGAGGCATTATGTGTCCATGCGGACAAAAGGTAACGTAGTTTTCCACAATAGAGAAGAGTGCCAAGAGGCAAGATTTTCCTTACCACCTTTCTGTGTTTTTCTGAAACTGGTAAAAAAAAAACAATCTAGAGTCCTTCAGACTCTGAATAAGCTTAACTGTTGATTTAATAATTTTTATATAAAAGATGTGCATTTTAATCATCAGCGTACAATCGTTAGGTGCCATCTTTACAACGAAATTGAGCAACCAGAAGTCTGCAATTTGCGTTTTCTACACTCCGTTTCAATTTAGTGTACAATCAGGGGGCACTGTACAGGTATAACATAAATGAGTGAGGGGGAAAAAAAACTCGTTTTATTTTAAAATGCACAAAAATTGGGCTATCCAACGGATTTTGGTTTTGTAATATATAGACTGGGAAATTTTGATCCTCATTTCATTCACTGAGAAAACAAACCTTTTTATTTTCACTCAGTGAATCGTCCGGATTGTGTCTGGAACTGTTATGAATCTTCAAAACATGAAACAAATTCTAGAAAATCTAGTCACATGTTTAAAGAGTAAAGGAACTTTTTTTTATTATGCAAATTTAGAGCTATAGTAAGATGTTTACTGTATAACCGATCTAGAAAACGCAATTTGATTTCTTCATTTTGTGGGATTTCTGGTGATCCGATTGATGTGGACATTGACCACAAAGATGGTGTTGATTGTGCACCAATAGCTATACGGCATTTATTTTATATTTAAATAAATCTTTATTGCAGCATTTAAATATTTATATTGCAATAAATGTACTGCAGCATTCTCTCCACAGTCAGTCACGAGGGGGATTAACTGTAAAGTTAACTAAAAACCTCTGTTGGTATCATGAATACAAATTTGAAGCTAGTACTTTACACGGATTTTGCATATACAACCCTGCTCTTGGGTTGACATAGCATACGAAACCTTACAGAAAGTTCCTCACAGGACCTGTATTGGACTGGATGAAATTTATTAAAAAAACAAAACACCAAATTATAGGGAAAATCCAGTACAGTCCTCATAGAAGAAGTACTTCAGTTAATTCTCAGATTAGATAATTGTTTTATGTATTAATTTCTTTTAAAAATATTAGATTATAGTACGGTAATTATCAAAATACCGGATTGAGGATAGTCCAGCAGTGCTCTTGTGACTCGGCAGATCAGTGCTGCGACATCTATTAACGAAATCCATTGCACCAGAACTATCGCACAAGAAGCCTGTAATGAATAACTTCATGGAACCTTAAATAAACCGGAGAGCAGGTAGTAGTAGCTATCATCTGCGCATACCACTGATTAGGAACGAGCGCTGTAAACAATCTTCCCCCCTTTTCAAAGAGTGAACTCGTATGGGAGACAAAAGTAGTATTATGTATCTGCCTTGCATTTTTCTCGTGGCCTATCATCAATCACCGACTGTGTTCCCTTCTGTCTGTCCATGTTTTGCTTCGAATCGATATTTTCTACAAATCATTGTATTCTTTATCCATCTGCTGTCTGTCAGTCCACATCCCACACTCCTTTTACAATATGGGTATTTGTATTTTTGGTTTTCTTCGCCTGTACTATTTCACTTCCTCTTTCGTCCCATCTCTGTTTGGTGGGTGAGGGAAAGGGGGGCGGAATGTTAAGCGACCTTCGGGATAAATCCTATCAAAACATGCCATTTTGAACAGCGGGTAATGGCCGTCAGATTAGAAACATGTGATTTATGCGAACGTCACTAACGATGGCGCCGTTCCACTAGACCAGCGACAAATTCTGTCGAAAGTTGTAAACACCAGTCTAGATGAGAACCCGGAACAACACACACCGACGATAAGGACGGGCGGTGGAATGAGGTCACCACGAGGTTAGAGACGAATACTTTATCGGAGTTTGGTGAAGAGAAAAAAGAGGCAGGTAGACAGAAAAATGCGCGAAGATCTACTTTATATTGTAGCATTGACACAAGCTGTTATTTTAGCCTAAGCAGCAATTTGTTTGTCGTCTCGCGCGAGTTCGCTTTACGCATGCGTCAACGATCGGCATCCTTCCTGGTTGAAAGGGTGTAACAACCTTTTGCATAATGATTACTGTTGCGATTTACGGGATTGCTGAAAGTGTTCGCGCATCAATACACCCTATATTGGGAACACAGAAATGTTTACACTTCTCCACGTGCAGCTGATTGATACAGATGGACGCTTTGTACAATTACTGCTTACGCATAACAGACAAACGACTTGAATTTAATACCTGTATACATAAATGGTGCTTGTATTACATAAACGAGAATAAAATAGCTTTTTTATTTATCGATAAATAGCAAATTTATCTCTTGCTTTTTCTATCTGTAAAAGGAAACTTGGCCACTGCCAAATAAATATTTTTATTTTTTATACGCACTTTTTTTTCTATTTCAAATATTTCATTTCATATATATTTTTAATTCTTGTAGATATGACGTAATTAATTTCTTTGTGTGTACCGATAGGTGTCGCTGCCGTCATTGCATTTGTGTTTTGTAGATCTGAAAACTAAAATCAATTGTCCCACTTTTCTATTTCAAATTATTTTTTAAATTCTTGTTGATATAACGGAATTTAAGTTTGTAACGATAGGTGTCGCTGCAATCTTCGTTCAATTTGCATTTAGTGGATCTTAAAACTAAGAAATAAACTGTTTTAAAGAATTTCGCAAATAATAAAATTTTAAATTGCTAGTCAGTCTTTCCATCGTGCAGGTTTTTATTAAAATAAAAAAATTAATAGCATAAGCAAATTTTAGACAAAATAGTCCGAATCAGTTCTAATGAAATAAATTTGAAAAAAATCCAATTTTTTTAAAGTACTTCTGTTTAAAATTTCTTATTGTTTATAAAAAATAAAATAAATATTAATGTTCTATTATATTTTAAAAATAACTTTAAGAAAAATTTTCCTAACTTTTTAATATTTCTAAATTATTTAGACACCTTTATATTTATCTAAATTTTTTTCTGTCGATGTTATGATATTGTATTAATTTAGTCACCAAGCAATAATTGTTAGCGTGACGTCATTTTTATGGTTTAGTTTGTTGTGGTACCGTTAACATGCCAAACATGCTCGATAGGGTTGAGATCAGTACGCTGGATGGCCAATCCAACTTTTCCACGCCCATGTCCTCAAAGCACTCTGTTACGACCCGAGCAGTATGGCATGGTGCGTTGTCTTACTGATACAGTCATCGACCTTCCCTGAAGTATTGCCATAATGTTGGATGTGCATTTTTTGTCCAGGATATCCTGTTATTGCACAAAATTCATGGTTTTGTCGATAACGACTAATGGGCCCAAGCCAAACCATGAAAGGAGCCCGATACCATGACACCGCCTCCACCAAACTTCATTGTTGGGAGGATACAATCAGGAAGGAACTGTTTCCCTGACATTCACCACACCCGGAACGGCCATCAGATTGGTAGTGTGCGAACCGCGACTCGTCTGTCCGTAGGCCTGTTTTCCACTGCTCTACATCCAGGATTCGCGCTCCTTACAGCATGTTAATCAGCGTCCAGCATTTGTTGAAGTGATCAATTCTGTTGATCACTTCAACAAATCTTTGTAAGAATCATTCTTTCTCCAATCATAGATCGTGATCAATCCATATCATAAAAACTTCAGCTTTATACACAATAAATGTGAAAATATGGTGTGCAATATTAAATTTAAAAAGCTACTTCTATTATGAATAAATTGTTATTAAAATTATGAAATTATTCTTTGTAGAAGTCATTGAGTATGCATCCTACTTTTAACTTGTCCAAAACTGTCATATTAAGGCCACTCGAAGAATCTCATCTATCCATGTGTATTACATCTAAAAATTGCACGTGTTCTGTGGTCAGTTTGCAGTGTATTTTGCTAAACGAAAAACCCGAGTTTTTGGGGTAGGCGGGATCTTTGCCATTCTCCCTAAAAGTTTCCTTGCGTCATTGAGGATTCGAACCTGAGCCTTTTTTTCAACCCAATTAATGGTATACGTAATGTCTAATCTTGATATTTAGCATTTGTATGTTTTTGTATCACTATCAGTGACGCGTGTAATTAAAAAAACAAACACCTAATTTGTTAAGAGCTCAATGGCCTGAAGAGATTGAAAGTATTAGGACAGTGTCCCCTAGGTGGGAGCCAGAAAGCAATTCGTTATAAAGAAAAGCATTTAATTTTGACAATATTTTGGCAAGTGGGAAACGAACTGAGCAATAAATATATCTGACACTTAGAATTACTGGGATGCACCATGAAATTAGCTTATTAGAAACACTTAATGAACTTGGGAATAGTCCTTGTAATAGCACAGTCGTCATTCTCGTCCCATCGGATGGGAAAGACCCAAGTTCGAATCCCATCGATGCGAGGAATTTCGAATCCCATCGATGCGAGGCCTTAGGCGCTCACCTATTCCAATTTTTTGTTTCTGTGCAGACGAAATATTGCAGGCCGATAAGTACCCAAAAGGGGGGCGAATACTTATAGGGCCATGAGTACTTAAGATTATGGCCCATGTCACTAAACTGCGTCAGTCCAATGATTCCCATATCGCACTTAGCAGTTCCATGAACTTTAAAGGCCTCCTCAATGATATTAGATTTTACCCTTTTGCCACTTCCTCTTTTCAAATGAATTCCATGTTTACAAGACAAATTTCGTCTATTAACTATGGCAGGCCAGGCCAATCTGAGAAACGTATCCCCTCCACTAGTCAGTTTTGTAGACTGTATATTGTTTTTCTGTGGTCGTTTTGTTGGATAAAAAAAGCTCTGTTTGGGAGAGAAAAACATAACTTCCACCTGAGACCGACAAACTCAGTTACATTATGAATAAAAGGCCATAAAAATTCCTCTTCTTATTGATGGGATTCGAATCCAAGCCTTTTCCATTCGTTGTGGGGAGGGCGGCGAATATATCCACTGTGCTAGTGTCGAGTAGCTTATACATTTTTCTCCCCCAATCCATTGTGGAATACCATAGCTTTTGGACTTTATTTCAAAGAGTCGATGAAAAGCTACCATTCTTTTGGTTTTTTCTCCTACTGAAAATCAAGGGCATCAAGTAGTCCTTCAGCATCATTACAGAATAAAAGTGAATCAAATCTTTCTTAGCAAAATATGAATAATTTTTAATAGAAATTCCATTCCTTCAGCCTAAATTTCAAAAGCTCTGCTTGTGCTTTCGATTTCAATCACGCATAAAAGTTTTGTTTGGGTCCGGTGAATCATTTAGAGGAGCTCGCATGGACTTCTTTTATTGGGTCATCTGTGTTTTCCTCTTCCTATGACCAGGTTTCTGGAAGAATGAGGGCAGACAGTTTGTCATCGTGCCTAACTAGTTTGATAGCTAACAACAACACCCCCGATACTAAATTTTTCTGTCTTTCCTTCAGGGGCGTTATGAACTGTCTCAGATTTGTGTGATCATCCCACACACAACAAATATCTGTGAATGAATTAACGCACTGTCATGGTATTTTAAAAGCACGTTCAACTGCAACAGATACCAAAAACTATAAAAGGAGAATTATAATGAATTCTTCATAATTTAAGTTTTTAAATTTCTTTTTTTCTTCACAATACTCTTATTAATAGGATTCTGAGGAATTTCTTTTTATGAATTTTCGCCCTGTCTTTGGTTGATTTATT
The DNA here is from genome assembly GCF_048544385.1 of Mastigoproctus giganteus. NCBI lineage: Eukaryota > Metazoa > Arthropoda > Arachnida > Uropygi > Thelyphonidae > Mastigoproctus > Mastigoproctus giganteus. The sequence goes on along the minus strand of NC_143579.1, from coordinate 216,907,424 downwards.
CTTTTTTGGTTTTGGTTCTTTCAATCTGAGAGAATAGTTTTCATATTTTTGAATAAATAATACCCAGAAATTTCCTGTGTTAACTTTTAAAATATTCCTACCTTGGCTGTACAGTATGGTTTCAAAGTAGTTCCTCGTCCAGGATTAGGTTCCTAGTATCCCCATGTAAGTTGGGGTTTCCCGGATGACAAGCCCCAACTACGTCAAATCGTAAGCTCTTCACCAGCAGGAAGGTTAAACTTTGTCTCAGAGATCGAAAACAAGCTTCGAAGGGTTAGAGGCAAGAAGATTTGCGAATATAGTGAAAGGTCAATATTGGTACAAGTCTTAACGGTACCAAGGATGTAACGAATTGCCCCGATATTGCTCTACTTTTATAAAAGTGCTATCGCCAAGATTTCTGCGTTTTTATTTAAAAGAAACCATCTATGCGAGAGGAACCAATAAGTCCTGAAACTGGGAGGAATAAATAAGATACAGAAAAGCACACTCCAAGACTTCAAAATGAAAATGAGTGCCATTACGAATTGTGGATCTTGAAACAAGAGATAGATCTCTATTGAGATGTTATATACAATGTCATTCCAAAATCGTTGATTTAATAGCATTTTGAAAAGTCGAAACTTGAATTCGTTTGAAATTATTTGTATTTAATGGTTGGGGAGTTCTAGTAAAAACATCAGTAGCAAATTATTGAAAGGAATTTTGGTCTTGAATAAGGCAGCCCTCGTTACCTGATCTAAGTTGATACCTTGAGGGCCTAAGCTTGTCACGCGGGTCAGTGTAATAAATGCAATGAAAGAGTGCTTCCAGTTTTTACGTCCACAAAGATCAGAGTTGTGAAAACCAAGCTGATAGAGTTTATCGTTGATGGAGCCGTGCCTGTAATGAGAAAACAAGTTTGTCAACTCATCGAGAACTATGTTCTGTTTTTGTTGTTGAGGAAGAAATTTATATATGGGACAAATTCCCATGTTGTCTGCAAGATGTTAATTATCTCGGTCCAACAATTTTGATCTGATTACCCAAGAACTCAGTGGGTATTTGCTAACGTATAAGGTGACAAAAAAAAGCTAGATAGAGGCCAAAGGATAAGGTACCAGTTAAAACTTTGAGTGCAACTGAAGGCACTGTCCTGCAGACTCTAAGAATGGTAGCTCCTTTCAAGTAATATTAATTTTAACTGGAATTTCCTCCTACCCTATGAAACCGTGCGCCAGAGGCAAAAGTGTTCATAGAGAGGAACACAGTATGGTAATAAATAATGAAGTTTTCCGCGAAAGGTCCCAGTCTGTCTTTGAAATGCCAATAAGAGGAGCCCGGTAAAACTTTGTTTTAGTAGTTGAGCACAAAACATAGAGAAAAAAAGTTAAATTAAATTCATGGTCCATCATTTCGGCAACAAGAGGCGGTCGCTGTCCACAATCTTAAATTGTGGAGGTCTCTTTAAATCCAATTTACTTCTAAAAAATAATCATCTTTGTGTTCTATGAATAGTTTGTGTCCAATAGCATAAATCCATTAAAACAGTAGAAGACAACCACTAATAGCGACAGTCAGGTTATCAGCGTTAGCAATGGTAGAACCCAGGATAGAATTCTAGGGAAATCCTCTTGAAAGTCTACAAAATGGCAGGTTTGTGATTGGCTGTGGAATTTTCAATGTGTACGAAAACACCTATAAAACCGCCTTCGCAGGACCTGCCCGCATAAAATCCGTATTGTGGTGATGAGAAAACTCTCTACTCTTTCAAAGAGTTGTAACAGTCAATGGCCATGAGGCGCTCCAGCAGTTTGCCTAAGTTAGCTAACAGTACCATAGGTGTGTAAGATTTTGTATTAAAAGGAGAATTTGGTAGGTCTCTAAATCAGTTTTAAAAGAGCTGTTTCGAAATAGTTGGAAGAAGAGTCCTCTAAGCACTTCTTAAATAAATGAAATAAGATCTGTGGTTTATTTTTTAAAATCTAAGGGTGAAAATCTTCAGACCCCTGTCATTAAGAAAAGCCCTGTATTCTTAATGACAAATGATAATTCTTCAAAGTTGAACGAAGGTGACTGGGATTCAGTAATACAGACAGAATTTGCTGTGTGCATGTCAGAATGAACTTGAGTATCGGGGTCATCAATAGGAAAGAGCCTGTCTAGAACAGTATGTACGACTACAGTCTATCCAGGGGTTTCAATGTCGTTGTTACTAATAATAGTGACAATGTCTGGTATAAAAGACCCTAAGGATTCCAACTTCCAGAGGACAAAGTCAAGCCATGTTCCTCCCATATGAATGGAAATTGCCGATCGTTCTCTTGCGCTGACAAGTCCCTCTATTGCTGATAATTACGACTGGCCACACTTTTTTTTAATGAAAACCCCCAACCCGAAAGGTATCAGAACCTACAATACTTAGTACTATGTTTGACTTGAGAGGATGAAAGAAGATACTTGTTGATATTAAACTTGAATTTCTGTTGATTTGTAATTTTCAGGAAATATGTATGAGGAGAGGTTGTTCCAGAAAACGGAAGTTGAAGGAATAAATGAAGAAAAAGAAAAGTTGGTTCTGTGTATTTGAAGTAGAACAGTAAAAGGATGGTGAGTGGTTGCTGCACGTATTTGGACTGGTTTGGAAGAAAGAGGGAGGAATTATAGAATCCAATTCAGAAGAACAGTGCCCATGGAGGTATTTATTGAAAACGCATGCAGCAGAAATAGAAATGACACAAAGTGAAGAGACTTCAAGAGAAGTGTCATTAATTAACCCAACTGCTCTCTTTTGGATGGAGTCTAAAAGCGTGAGAGAGATTATGGGCACAGTCTCAGATGTGGGGACAATGTTCCATGGTAGGGTGGATTTGGGATTATAAGACAGGATTGAAATCAAGTTATATTTATCCCATTGGAGTATGGCCTGGAGATCAGCATTTTAAGTGGATATTCGAGAAGTTGAAGCTGTTTGTGCAGTGCAAGGTTTCTCAAACTGGAAGATGGAATATGTTGTCATCAGCAAAACTATGGATAGTATTTCCAGTCAATGGAAGAAGAGCATTAATATGCGAGAAGAAAAGAGTGGACAAAAGAATTGAACCTTAGGATACACGAGCATTAGTTATTATTATTAAGAGTTTTATGGCGCATCAACATCTAAGGCCATTGTGCGCCGGCATTAGTGAAGAAGTTGGAAGACAAAGAGCAGTCTACCATAACCTGCTATAGCGGTCAGGAATAAACCTGGATCCCCATTTACAAAGAGTCGGCAATCCATAAGGTGGAAACTTATTTAGAAGACCTTTATGCTAAACATGATCAAAAGCCTTTGAAAAGCCATCAGCAATTGCTTGAGTTTCTCCAAACTTTTCCATTGATTTTGTCTACAGATGAGTAACATAAGCCACCAGTGGATCGAAATTTATGGATTCCGTCAATTTTGCAAGGTTTCTAGATAGTTTAGGAGGTGGTGGTTAATTGATTTCTCTATTACTTTAGAAAGAATAGAAGTAAGTGCAATGGGTGGGATTTGTCACCCTTTTTAGGAACTAGCTGGATATGAGCAAATTTCCAAGCAGAAGGGAAAACACCTTTGGAATAAGAAAGAGAAAAAAAAGGAAAAGAACAGGAGTAAGTTTAGGAGCGAGGGTTTAGAGAATAAGTGTAGGAATACCATCAGGACTTGGAGCTTTCTTAGCATCAAGATTGTTCAAATTCCTTATGACGGAAGACCACAGGAGGCATTGGAGTGTACTGGGAA